>NW_007577808.1:441546-477499 GCF_000690725.1 Stegastes partitus | reverse complement strand
TGCTCAAAGCTGAGCTTAAAACAAATGCGGTGCACCGAAACAATCTGTAGTATAAATATGAGCGTTTGTGGTTTACTGCTGTAGTTGTAGTCTTGCTCTTGTGATTAAGTAACCAAAAATAACCAAACGCACTATTCTAGTCCTTTGCAGCATCTGATGACAAGTCTCTGATACAGCATCAATTACAAACACAGAATTAGTTTGAGTCACAAAGATCTGTGAAGAGCTGTAATAATAGTTAGGATGATGTGTGACATTAAAAAAAACACTTTATAATAGTATGAAAAGTCCCTCATGTAGTTTTGTTCATTGCATTCTAAAGCTGTAAAAACCACTTTGTTGACACATAAACCCCTCAGACTGGCCAGCTATAACACCCTCATGTCACAGCAGCCGTCGATGGCTGAATGAAGCGGGAAAGAGGCCGAAATAAATGACTGGCATATTTAGAGACGTATCCAGAGATAAGTGCTCCTAGAAGACCATGAAGTTTATATGTTCGCTCTGTACATGTGTTCCAATGAAAGGGGTGCTTTCTCTCTGCGCTGGTCCTGTATGCCCTGCAGAGGCAGGCTGTAATCAGCGGAGACTTAATTAGAGAGGACTCAGTGGGAGGCAGAGAAGTCTCGGGACTCACCCCACCAAGTACAGAAATACCCATTTCCCTAAAACATGGGACTGATGCACCAACTGCGACAGCTTTGCAGAGAGTTTTAAGGCCAAACACTCAGGTTCAGGTTGTGCCTGTCAGCCTCGTGAGTCAAAGATTGAGTTAATAAACACATGTTGGGGTCATTTAGTTACAAATAAAGTCCATTTCTATACTCATTCATCTAACTTTATCATTTATTTATATGGGAAGAAATGAAATGACGCTCAGTGTTGCTTTTACATTGCAAACCATTTATAAAAATGTAGACCAAAAAAAAAAAAAAGAAGTCTCAAACAGCTGCTCTGTAAACTCATGAGGATGCAGACGGAGGATGGGAAGTTGAGAAAGAGGGAGGAGGAGATGAAAATAGAGGGCTGGACATCAATTTGCAGTGAGGAGACTTTTTACTGTGGAGCTCAGTTAAAAAAAAAAACACTCAGTTTAACTTAGCAGGGAGGGCAAATGCTCGGAAACTCTTCCTTCACTCTTACTTTCTTCTCGTTACTCTGTCTCCCCCCTTTTTCTTCGTCCCGCAGTCGTCTGCGCTGCACCGAGCTGCTCAGAAGACAAACCAGGGACAACGTTCTCTGTAAGTATATGTTTATGTTTTCTGTGAATTTAAAGTGGAAGTTGTCAAGATGGAGAGACGAGAGAGATTCTAGATTTTATGATCAATTTGATTTATATTTGAAGTTTCCTGTTGGAAGTTTTTACAACTAACAAGTGGTGGTGGGAAGAACATTTACTCAGTTAGGTGCAGTTTTGAGGAACTTTTCTACAATATTTCTATCTTATGCATGTTTTTTTACATTTTTTAGACGAGCTCCATCACATTTCATAGGAACATATTGTACTTTTTACTCCACTACATTTCACTGGCAGCTTACAGTTACTTTGCAGATTGAAATTTAAACCATATGATCACATTTGTAAGAAAATATATGATGCTGAGCTACAGATCAAATCACCCAAGAGTACTATACCGTGGTATTCTTTACTGTATATACAACAAACAAAAAATTCTCTACATGCAATTGTAATAATGATCAATTAATATTTCATAGTGTAACAGTCACAGGGGCTGTAATTCTGCAGAATGAGTGCTTTTAATACTTTTAGGACATTGTTGAAATAACACTTCTGTCCGTTTGCTCTCTGACTGCCTGACTTTTACATGTAATTTTGCATTTTTACATTGTGGTATTACTACCTTTCAGTGAAAGTTCTGATCACTTCTTCCACTCTTGCTAAAATTAGATTTAAATTATCAATGATATATTTAATTTTTAATCTATAAATGATTAATCTGAAGTCTTTTTTTGACTTTAGCTGCCAAAATGTGTAGTTCACGGAGTCAGTGTGTCAATAAACATGTTTTCAAGTGGTCTGCAACACTTGGTATCAGGTTGAATTTGTAGTAAATGTGTCTAAAAATGAAGCCAAACACATTTAAAACATTTGCATTTGCCGTAAAGACGCAAAGAAATTCAGAATAGGGTTTCTGATTTAGCTCATCTGATACATGTAGTGTGGATCTGTACATTTTAAAGCAACTTAAAGGTGAACATGGAGAAAACTTTCAAGGTTATGAGATGCATAAATGTCATCCTGGAGATGAGTGGCATATCTGATGTTTGGATGGCCTTCGGTCTGAAGGTAATGTCAACCCTCCAGTGAAATACGGGAACTGTAATTTTAGTTGTAATTATGGGGATTCAAAGGGCAGAGCTGTCCTATAGCTGTACATCCCAGGATGGTGACCCAGCCCTCCATCTGGTCGTCCGTACTGTATGTTCGACCACACAGGAGCAGCGGGAGGAGGAGGAGGGGGGTCTCACTGTAAATCAGAGCAGCAGCAGCAGGTTGGCTATAGCATGATGCTGATTAGAAGCTTGTCTTCACAGCTTGGCACTTTGTAATTACACACTGTAAAGAGTTAAACAGGTTTTAAATGGTAACAGCCTGACTGGTTGAAGTTATTCTCCGTCAAATCTTGGCCTCGCTGTGAAGAGGAGCGAGAACGGCGGAAAGACAATAACGGAGAAAAGCAATAATGAGCTGTGAGGCTTATTCAGCCAGTTGTACTGTAAGTAAATGCAGGTTTCCCTGGAAGCAGAAATATCCTGTTCAGGTCTGTGCTGCTGTGGGCTGGTGCTCAGCAGCTGTTGCCCAGTGTAAATATAGAGGCCACAGCCACAGGTCTCCCACGCCTCTGTGCTGCCTTTAGAAAATAGCTTCCTCCTGGCTTTGGTGTGGTGGATGGGTGGCCTCCCTCTACTTTACAAATTATAAGGCCTTCAGCACCAAACTCGCTGTCTCCACCCCAAATAAGTAATGGCTACTCTCCTGCCTGCTAAAATAGATCTGCTGCAAGATAGGCAGAGGCAGAAAACCTCGAACAACCTGAGTCAAGACGGACACAGGAGGAACATTTTGGATACTGTACGATAAATATTTAGTTGGAGACAGGAGCTCAGCCGCTTAGGTTAGCAGAAAAACCTGGAAACAGTTGGTGTGGCAAAGGTAGCAGAACCCTCCTGGCTTCAGCTTGTTTTTACTTCTTCTCACTGTGTCTGGATAAAACAAACAGGATCTGATGAGTTCATTTTAATGTTCTTTGGCAGATTGTCACACCTTCAGATAGAACCAAGCTTGCTGTCTTTTCTGTTTCCAGTCTTTGTGCTAAGCTAAGCTAACGGCCTCCTGGCTGCAGGTTTCTAATGATTGCACAAAGTCTTTGCATGTAATAAATTAATGTGTTTGTTAAACTGCTTCTTGAAAGAGAAAATCAAAATACTGTGCTGGTGAATCGCTATATGATCAAGTTTGAACTTTAATTTATCCTAAATCCGACCTTTTGTTGTTGCAGGACCAGAAGACACGATGGCCTCCCACCTGGTTTTTCAGGTCACCTGTGTGACTCTGCTCTCGCTCTGCTGCAGCTTGTGTCACTGCACTCCTTTGTTCTACAACATATCCATGGACGGCAGCGGCGATGAAGCCGAGCTGGAACTTCTTTTCCCGACGTCTTTTTCCACCCGAGCACCTGTTCAGATTACTTCATCTACCGGAGCGCCCACCCTCACCAACACCATCACCACCACCATGATCCGCCTGAAGGACTTCGTCCTGAGCCGAGTGGTGGACTTCCTGCAGGAGAATCTGCTCATCATCATTGTGGTCACCTCTCTTCTCATCGTCATGGTCTTCATCATCTGCTGCGCCTCGGCCATGAGTCACAAACGCAAGCTGGAGGCCTACAAGCCTCCTCCGAACCCGCCCAGGAAGTATGCAGCTGATAAAACCGGAGGACGCAAGAATTCAGGCGACTTCCAGGAAAGGCCGTACGCCGTCGACCACGTCAAGAGGGTCCAGACTCAGAGCATGGCCTCCCCCAAGAACCTGAGGCAGCCCTCCAAGGCTCTGGTGGGAGAGAGGGGGAGGGAAGTCCGGTCGTCGCCTCGCCAGGAGGTCAGAAAGGCCAGAGACGTAGAGGCGGTGGAAAAGCGCCGAGAGGAGCCCAAATACAAAGAGCAGGTGAAGTACAGGGAGGAGGTGCAGCAGAGCTCCAGCCCCAGCACCAGCTCCAGTCCACCTGTCTGCACCTGCCACCTGAAAAAAGCCCACCACTAGGGCAGGATGGAGGCTGTTGTTGGAGGGAGAGGTGACGCAAATTAAAAGCAAGATCAGGCAGTTATTCCAGGCATGTAGGCAAAATATGTCAACAGGATTTTAGTGGAATGACTTTGATGGAAAGGGAGATATATTGAAGTGAAGTCTTCCCTCACATGTAAAATCATCCATCTTTAAAATAACTCTGAAAAAAAGAAAAATATGAAATACTGCATGTTTCAAAAGTATAAAAAAAGGAAACACAACAACACGGAACAAGTTTACTTACTTCTCCAGTTTATTGATTCACTTTGACACGATACTGTCAGTGACTGAAACCAGCAGATATGAGCAAGAACGGCTGCTTTTATTGAATACTGGGAGCTTTTTAGTTTGAAGGAGGTTTGTGGATAGTTTGTCACCTTACACCTGAGTCTGGCAGTGGACATGTGGTTTTTATCAGTGGTTACAGTTCTCAACAGCCGGATATAACACCACTGAGGCTGCTTGTCTCATAAGACAATAAAGACCAGAAAACCTTAAAATATTTTAAATCTAATGAAAAATTACAAATACTGTGCAGCCTGGAAGTTTTTTTTTTTTTTTTTTTTAAATGGAATTATGGAGTAAAACATGACTGTTTAACATGTTTTACTCCATGTTCCTGCCCAGAGGAGTCTCCTCAGTGTGTCCTGCTGAACAACATCGATTTAGCAGCTAAGAGCCTTTAGATCAGGGGTGTCCAATCCTGGTCCTTGAGGGCCACAATCCTGCATGTTTTAGATGCTTCCCTCTTCCAACACACCTGATTCAAATGATCAGGATCGTTATCAGGCTTCTGCAGAGCTTGATGATGAGCTGATCATTTGAATCAGGTGTGTTGGACGAGGGAAACATCTAGAACATGCAGGATTGTGGCCCTCGTGGACCAGGATTGGACACCCCTGCTTTAGATGAATCAGCCACTTGGAGCAACATCACTTGTGCTGTAACTTAGGCAACATGAAATGCCAGTAAACTTGACTTGGAAAAGTAGCAGAACGCTCTCTTTATATTTACATTCCTATTTACTTTTATTTTATTGTTATTTTATGTCTCATATCATACTGTATTTTATTTGAAGACCCTAATTCACAAAGTTATCCACCAAAAGCAGAATCTATAACTGTGTCACTTCTGGATAACTGGGTTAAAAGCATCCGTATATCTTCTATAATGTTTACATATTTATTTGGTTGATAATTTCTATATCTGTCTTCAACTAGCAAAAGACCATTTTTGTTTTATTTTGGTGAACAGTCTTTGTGAATAAGGGTTCAAGTTTTCTTTTTAATAAGTAATACTTATGTATAAGATAAATTATGTTTTGTTTTAATGTAAAGATTTGAAATGAGTCAAGAACTTGAGTACAGAGACAGATGGTTGGCTTGTGTTGCTGGTGCAAAAGTTCTAAATCAAAAGCTGACATATAGTGGCAGTGGTGGAAGTATTCAGATTCTTTACTTAAGTAGAAGTTCTCATACCACACTGTGAAGTCTTTCCAGTATAATTAAAAGTCCTGCATTCAAAACTTTACTTAAGTAAAAGTATCATCAGCAAAAAAGTTACACATCATGCGTATGGATTAATTTTACTGCTGCATCAACGTATATGTTGCATTTTACTGCTGTAGGTGTTTAAAGTTGAGTTATTTTCACTACTGTGGATGGTTTAATCTACATAAATGTATTCATCTCTATAAAATCATCATATGTTTGTATCGTTGCTTTCCTGTGGGGACCATGAGTCTGTAAAAAGTCAACTTTTCAGCCCTGAGTTGAGCTTTGTGGCATGTATTTCACAGCTAATACAAGAGAGATTTAGATATTTTATCTTAAATATGTTTTTTATATCCTAAAAAATAGAGGAAATATTTCATCTTTCCCTTTTTCTGAAAAATTCTACATCACCAGATAAGGAGATATTTGGTTTTTACTGGACAGGAAGGTTTTAAAACGGCTGAAAAGCAACTAAAGCAAATGTAATGGAGTAAAACGTACATTATTTTGTTTCAAAATGTAGAGAAATAAAAGTATAAAGTTGTATACAATGGAAATACTCCAGTAAGTTGGTTTGTACTTAAGTGCAGTACTTTATTAGATGTACTTGGTTACACTCCACCACTGCATATTTGTCATGTTTATCTGCTTTTATCTGACTAAATGACAAGAAGTAATATATAAAACTCTCCAATTGACTGTCCCACTACTCAAGTTCATGACTCTGAGCATCTAAACTAAATGTATAATATGCAGCTTGTATGAGTTGAGGTCAAAGTACTCCTCAGATTGTTGTCCTCACGTGTTTCCACACAGTTGCCTCCTCTGTGACAGTTGTATTGTTTACCAAATGACAATTTTGTTTAGCTCACGTCTAATAAAACTATTGGTAAAGATGATTCTGTCATTACTGTAAACGTAGCAGTAGAAACGCTGGAAGTCGAGCCAGACGAGACACAAGCACAGCTCCGAGGAAACCTACGATTAGAAAAGGCGAGGAAGGTCCAAAAGCAGAGGAAGCTCTCTACGTGCACATTATGTTCAACATGGAAATCTGTAATTTTGAGCCGCGTCTGCTCAAGAATCAAAGGCAACTATTTTAAGTTAATTATCCAAATGTCAGATTTGTGATATTTGCTCTGTGATAAGTTGTCTTCAGAATGAACATTTCAGGCCCAAGATGTTGCAAACACAACACGGTAACTCCTCCACAGTTTTCCCAGAGAGCGGGGGAATGTTTTCACAGCAATGACTAACATTACCTGCACGTTCTAATCATGTTGTAAAGAAAACCTTTTAGTCTAATGTTCAAAGAAGGTATTAAGGAAATTTTTCATTTCAAATAATGTCCCTTTAACTAATAAAGAACGTTTTAAGTGGAACATTCAGAGGATGTGTGACGGATGTTGTCGGGTTGTGTCACATGATAACAAAAAAAGAACGTTTCTAAAGCAATATTCAAAGAAATGAATGTTTGTTTTGAGCTAAAAGACGATACCGATGTGGTCATTTTGTCTGCAATATTCTGAGGATGTTCTGGGGATGTTGCGGGGGTAACACATTATAGAACATTCTTCCATGATTCCACATGATAGCAAAGGAAGGGCGTTCTCAATGCAACACTCGACAAATGTTTTAAGAACGTTTTGAGAGAAAGGTTTTTAGAGAGCTTTATCTTGCTTTTTGGAAGAACATTCTCTGAACTAAAAAAAACCAGCAACTTCCTACTGAAAACATAATTTGAGCTTTGCAGAACTTTCTCAGACTGGTTTTTGAACGAAAATAAATTCTGTGTGGGTTCTGATCGGCCTCGTTGGTCCCCAAACACAGGGCAGCAGGACAAGGTACTAGAGCCTGGAGACGACCAGAGCCTCTTTGTCCTTCGCTGGCACCTGTACAAGATTGTTTAAATATTTCAACAGCAGTAAACCAGATACATACAGAGGCCTTCGCCGCAAAACAACAGCTCACGTATTGTCTGCACAAATCCTGGAGACACTGATTTGTTCCAGTTAAAGCAAAAACTCAAATAACGTTTGTCCTCCACGTTTTAAACCAGCAATGAAATACTGCCCTTGTGTGAACCGTGCAAGTATTGGTTTATTGGTTATGAATATTAACGCAGATGTTTTGACATTATATCTACATTATCCATCATGACATGGCTTCACTATAATCTGAAATCGATTAAAAAATACCAAAAAAATCATTCTAAATGTATAAGAATATGATTACATAATGATGAAATGGCTGAAGCAAAAACCTCAATTTGAGTTAAAAAAAAAAAAAAAAAGTGATCTGAACTGTAAGTGGGTCAAACTGCCAGAGATCAAACATGACATGACGGCACGGCAGCTCAAAAGCCAGGCCGAGGCGGCTGAAACGTGAGCCCTGACAGAGCCGTACACCAGGGTCAGATTCCCCGCTCTTTTGTCAATGAGGTGCTAAATAATTTGAGAAAACGCTGCCCTTTTACTTTCACCGTCCCCACCAGGTGACGGGGAAGACACTCGGGACCACCCTCTCCGTCACAGGGCGGGTTCACCGGATTCGCTCTGTTGTTTGAGTTTTAGGAACCTTGACCTTTGGTGGCCTCAGATAAGAGAATATTCAGGACACATTTTATTTACTCAATATCTCTTGCTGGGTATCTCTGCATTTTGACCCTCTTCGCTGTCTGCTGACAAACAATGAGACCTCTCAATCAATTTGAATGGTGAAGAGGATCCAGAATAGGTAATACAGCACCTTAAGGCTGCCATTAAACTTTGATGAGCATCTGCCTGGAATTTCTTTAGAGAGACGGTGGATCATAAAGGACCATGGGGACGCACTCCTGCCCATCTCTTTGGAGGAGCAGCTAATACAGGAATAGAAGAATGGTGAGTGATGTAGCTTCTGCTTTATGCCACCACTTTGTAATAAGTCTTCCTTCAGAGGGTTATAAGGTGTTAATAACGGCTTTATAACAGCTCAGTGAGGAGAACTGCTTTTAGGTTGATGTCAAATTATGAATTCTGCAGCTACTGATGTTAGCTACAGTCATTAGTAAAGGCTTCTCATGTCTTATAATGAGTTATTCACATATTTTAACATATTATTTTTGCCCATATGTGAGGACTGGATTGGTGTGTGCACATATTCTGGCACATATGTCGAGCAGTTCTCTCCTAGAATGTATATAGAGATGTTTTACACAGCGCGGAGGTGGTATCACTTCTTTTAGTCATAATATCAGATCATTTCTTGGCTCCGTTTCCTCTGGATGTGTCTAACATCCTCGTCTGTTATTCTTCCCAGTGAGTCATGCTTTGGTGCAGATGGACTGTCCTACTAGTTCTCTGCATCTGTCCTCTAGCCCGCCTCACGTCGTCTCCCTGTCCTCCTGGCTGCTGCTGCCTTCGACCAGGATTCTTGGTCTTATGCGAGTCACTGGGTCTGAGGTCCCTCCCTCGCTCCGTCCCTCTCACCACCTCGGTTCTGTCCGTGGCCAGGAACCAGCTCTGTAACGTGGACCACCTGCTCTGGCCCTTCTCCGGCCTGCAGGAGCTCAGCCTCAGTCAGAACCTGCTGGCCCGCTTCCCTCGAGGCCTTCCTCCCAGCCTGGAGTCGCTGCTGCTGCAAGAGAACCGCATCACCTACATCACCTCGGGCGCCCTGAGGCAGCTGGGGAACCTCACTCGCCTGGATTTAGAGGACAACCGCATCCGTGCCATCCAGCCGGGGGCCCTCCGGGGTCTGAACAAGCTGCAGGTCTTGAGGCTAAAAGGGAACAAGCTTACAAACCTCCCAGTCAACCTCCCCCCATCACTGACCTATTTAGATCTCTCCGAAAACTGCATCTCTGCCCTGGACTTGCCCTCGCTGTCCTCCCTGGTCAACCTGCAGGTGCTGAAGATCAACAGCAACTGCCTGCGCTCGGTCCCAGAGAGCGCCTTCGACAGCCTGCCGCGCCTCAGATCTGTGGACCTCACCGACAACCTGTGGGCGTGCGAGTGTGACATTTTGTACCTGTACCGCTGGCTGCTGAGCGGTAGACTGAAGATGGCCACGGACCTCGTGTGCACAGAGCCCGTCCACCTCGCTCAGCGTCTGCTTCTGAACCTCTCCGTCATGGCTATCTGTCCTCGAGTCCTGACGCCAAACGATCTTTACTCTGCACTGGAGAGAAAGCTGGCGGTGAAGCCAACGGCACAAAGCTCATACGGGGATTTGGGAGACTTGTTGCAGAAAATATCCAGACAAACCACTGTCGGGTTGGTCTCTGAAGTTCAAGATTTCCCCAAAACTCGTCTCCTACACTACTCATTAGAGACCCTTACCTACGAGGAGTGTTTATCCCTGAATAAAACTCAGTCAGTTAGTCCAGCACATTTAAAAACGACCACTTCTCTCCCTGAGGAGGATCAGAAGTGCAGAGAAAACATCACAGCTCGGTACGCTCAGAGCAACACAACCTCTGCTGAAGGGACACGATCTTTGCTTTCCACCAACAGAGATGGACTCTTGTCTACTCTCAACCCACAACCACTCAGTCAGCAGGACTCTGCGGTGATCATCGCTCTGCTCACAGCGTTGTGTGTTTTAGTAGCTCTCTTGATGGCGGCAGTGTTAGTTGTGCTGAAAAAGGTACTTTTGCGCCAGCAGAGGGTGGCTCCCCTTGAAGTAGGATCTGGTAGATAACACAAGCACAGACACCGAAGCTGTTGGTAATCATTTATTTCACAGTAAGCAATCCATTGACTGTATTGTTTTTGTATGTATCTGTTGACCTAACTGCATGTTCATGTTGAATTCTTCACGAGGGATTTTATACAATCAAGCCAAATAAAACCTCAAAGCCAAAAAAATATACAACAATCACCACACCTCCATCCCATTATTCCTGCTTTAAGATCTCCTTTATGTTCTGTGCATAAAATGACTGTAAATTAGGAAAAGTGTAAAGCTCCCGCACTTAAAACCAAGACCTGAAATGTCTCAAAAGATTCACCAAGAACTTTCCACTTCAAAATCAGCATCAATTCAACATTTCTAATCACCTCATGAGAAACAAATGAAAACATAAACACCATTAACGTCTGGCACTTTAAGAATATTGGAATCACTGCTTGAATCAAGGCACTGATCCCACAGCCACGGAGATCTATAACATGCCTAAAGCTCCCTGAACTCTCTGAAGGATGTAAGACCTGATGTAGCGTTACGGTAAGTCATCTTCCCCACAGCACTGCGCTGCTTTGAGACATGAGCTGGAGCCGATATATCAAGTTGAACACCCAATAGTGGATGAAACATATTAACTGCTGGCTTTGGCTCGTTCCTCCTTCTTGTCCTGTTGTTTAAGTCTGTAGTCTGACAGCGCTGCTTTTATGGCGTCTTCTGCGAGCACTGAAAGAAAACAAATGCAGGGGAGAGCATGAATTTCAATTTATTTGTATATTCAATTCAATTTTATTTGTATAGCGCATATTTACAACAACAAGTCATCTCATAGCGCTTAAATTTACCTGAATGAAAAGCTACATATACCAATGAGAAATGATAATCTTTTACTGTATATTTAATTTTTAATGAACCAACAATATGTATATTTATATAATACATTTCAGAAATAAAATACCTGACGAATCAATGCATTTCAGTCGACCTCACTAAATTTGCAGTACTGCCCGACAGTTAATCACACTCACAGGTGTTAAAGGAATCATTTTATTAACTATTCGTCAAAAATCTCAAAATAATTTTAACATTTAGACTGCATCACATCACCCACATGTAGGAATTGATAGTCTATCACTGGAAAAACCGGAACAAATGAGCTCGAAGCATGACAAATGCACATGTTTTGAAATAGGGATCAACTGTGTGTTATGTCAGACCTGAAGATGAAGATAATATGCATTAAATGTTATATGTTGAGAGCATGTGATATAGCTGGGGTCCTTCATAACTAGGCTTCCTCACTATTAATGATTACTAGAACTGAATCTCATCTGTAGACAAGCAGCCTGTCAGACGACGCTCTGGATCATTAAACAACAAAAGAGAGTTAATTTTGGAAATAAACTGCATTAATCTCTCCATAAAAGCTTCAGAAACCTGTAAAATCTATGCCAGGTATATTCTTCCTGTACCTTGCCACTCATCCGCATGCTTATTTAGGGTGCTGGATAACAGTATGTCTCCTTCAGTGAGCTAAAAGTACTTGAACTTACTGGAGCAGTGAAGCTTGACTGGAGGAAGGCAGAGTTCTTTGGCAATGTCTGTGTTCCTGATCTTCAAGGCGTCATCAACCTGCAGAGGTGAAAGCAGACGGATCAGATCCTCCACAAACAGAAAACAAAGCACAAATGTGTGACTCAGCTGCTGTACCAACTCACCGTCTTTCCCTTCACCCACTCTGTTGCTAGAGAGCTGGAGGCAATAGCTGATCCGCAGCCAAATGTTTTGAATTTAGCATCCACTATCTTTCCATTTTCATCCACCTCGATCTGGAGACGACAAGAGAGAAACGCTCAGTGATGCTATTCAGAGTCTTGACACCAGCATTGTCATGTTATCTCACATCCAGTTTACCTGTAGTTTCATTACATCTCCACAGGCTGGTGCACCCACCAACCCAGTCCCCACATTCTTGGAGTTTTTGTCCAGAGAGCCCACATTTCTGGGGTTTTCATAGTGGTCCACCACCTTCGAGAAAGACACAAACAGCTCATTATTTTTCCTTTTTCTTATACATAGTAGTAAATGTAGGTCGCTGCTGGCTGACTTAGCAACACAGACAGACAACACAACACGAACTCTACATAACTGAGGTGACTGAAGTTGATTAAAACTACAACGTTAAAGCATTTTCAGTCGCTCACCTTTTTGTGATACAAGCAGACAGCGGTCCGCTCCGGTGTGAACAACCTTCTGCTAAATAATAACAGCAAGGACGCGGACTTTCGTAAGCAGACGTTCGCCATGTTTCACTGCCGACGGTGAGCGGAAATCAACGAGTGAGCCCGAGTGAGGACGAACGGCTTTTTGTTGACAAACAGGTGAAAAAGAAGGTTTCCCCCGACGGAGGAGCCCCTACTAGCGGCTCACTGCGGCCTCTACACGCTGGCGGAGCGACGGTGAGTTCCGGGGACAGACTCCGCCTCTCGTCGTCCTGCTGGCTTGTTAGCTTGTTACCAGGCAGACAGCCTTTCCAACATGGCAGCGCCAAGCAACGCAGAGCAAACGCAGTTGCAAGACATGGAGGAGGAAGATGCGGGGATGGAGGAGAGGGAGATGGAGTCGGACGAGGGGGAGGAAGAGGGCATGGGGGTAGAAGATTCAGACGACGAGGAGGACGATTCGTCCGAGGACGAGAAGGAAAATGAAGCCGAAATCCAACGTTTGGAGGAGCAGGTGAGCAGCACCAACAGCCGAGCCAAGCTGGGTTAACTAACGTTAGCCGAGGAGCTAATGAGAATGAATGGGGGGTAAACACAGCCAGCTACAAGAAGTCAGCAGCTTTAGAAACGTGAGCTGCTCTGTCCGGACGTGGTTTAATGGAAACAGAAATGAATAAAGTGTTAGCTGCTGTTAACTAAAACAATTAAATGGACGTGTTTGTTACGACGTCATTCACACAGCTACCGTGATTAGCTGCCTGCTAATCTGTTATGCTAACGTCTCCTATCACACGCGCCTTTTTACTACCAGCCCGTGATTTCATCACAGCTCTGAGAGCAGGCAGAGAGAAAGTACACCAACTTTAACGACTGCAAACTGATAACTCTGTTTTATCGCGTCCCATAACATCGTCATGATTGAACTTGAACTAGTGATACAGTAGAAACTGTAACAGCAGAGACTAAAACAACTTGACAGCGTTCGTGCAGCCCCGCTATGTTACAGTCAGTTCCAGTTGATCAGATACACCTACGTACCAGCAGCACTGAGCCTGCTGCATGACTGTACCAGTCATCTCAGGAGCTGCTGTTTATAGTGCTGTTGCATTGTGTTGTGTTACATTCAGAGGTGTTTTTTTAATGATCAGCCTACTCTTTCTGTCTGACTTAAATGAAGGGACTAAAACATTAGAGATGAAGCACTATAAAGTACAGCTTCCAAGGTAACCTAAATGTTGAATCAACACTCCTCAAAAACCGTTTCAACAAAAAACCCACCCCCTGAATAATAGGACTCTTTTGTCTTAATAGTTCTATCACAGGTTACGTTACAGTTTAATTTGAAGCCAGAGTTATTGCTGTCTGGGGTATAAAGTCACTTTAATATTATGGTGATTGGATCAGATTATAACTTCAGGTCATTCTCTTTGGCAGTGGTACTAAATTGCTGGTTGATAAATACTGAAAACCTGGGAGGTGTTTAGGATATGTGAATTATTCAACATCTTCAACATCTCATTCCCCCTCTTTGTGCAATTTTTCAGCTGTCGATTAATGCTTTCGACTACAACTGCCATGTGGATCTTATCAAGCTACTTAAGCAGGAGGGAGAACTTTTCCGTCTGCGGAAGGCACGACAGAAGATGAGTGAACTGTTCCCGCTCACTGAAGGTTGGTTTTTGTCTCCTGCAGTTCAGGGGTCAGAGGAATCAGCAGCCCTGCATTGTTTCCCACTGAAACCATGTTTTGTTTGCTCCCGCAGAGATCTGGCTGGACTGGCTCAAGGATGAGATCCGTCTGAGCGAGGAGGAGCCGAACCGAGAGAAAGTATACGAGCTCTTTGAGAGAGCTGTGAAAGACTATATCTGTGAGTGCATCGCGCCATTATCACCACCTTGGATCTGACACTCTGTCATTACACGATCTTAACATTTACGTTTGTGCACAGGTCCAGATATCTGGCTCGAATATGCCCAGTACTCTATTGGTGGCATGGGCTCACCTGGTGGCATAGACAAGGTGAGAGCCATCTTTGAGAGAGCTGTGACAGCTGTGGGGCTTCATATGACCAAAGGACAGACGGTGTGGGAGGCATACAGGGAGTTTGAGAACGCCATTCTGTCCACAGTACAGGTTTGTGTTTCCATCACCAGGAGAGATCTGCTCAGCGGTCAGACATACACTCTGTTCTTTTGCTGTTTTAGTTCTCTACATATAGTTTTGGAATGACGCAGTTTGAAAAAACATATTAGAGAATGCAAGCTGGGCACTTGTTAGATTAAAATATTTTTTTTGCAGCATAATGTAGTTGCAGACAATTTAAGTCTGTCTTAATACCGTGTCAGAGCCTGATTTTGAATGTAAGACTTACTTAACTCAGAATAATTACAATTACTTAAAATGCTAAATTAAGTTCCTTTTGATGTTTGACTAAATGGGCACAATTTCAACACCATTTTTCTCTGCTGCCTCTCTTCTCAGCCGCCTCCTGGCAGGATTCCCAGCCGTGAGGAGCAGGAGCTGCTGAAGACTCAGCTTGAGCGAATCCATACACTGTTTCGCCGCCAGCTGGCCGTCCCCTTAATGGGTAAGAATGACGTCTCTTCTGTCCAGACGGGTTGCTATAAAACGGGCAGGATTCCTGTTGTGAGGGCCGTATGTCGTGGCCCACTTGAAAAACTGTGAATTACTCTATTAACAAAAAAGAAAAAAAAGATAACACTGCTTTTTTGGACAAGTTAAAGGTGGCAGGATGGTGATATGGCTTCTGAAACGCCATGCAGATTGAGAAGAAGAGCAGTCCTTGCCAGGCCCTGACATGCTTTCAGTTTGCTGCAGGAGGAGGCTAGAGATAGCCAGATGGTCTAGTAACATGTTTTTTTTAAATTCTGGACCATCCGTATAAAGACCAGTGGCATTTCTGTAATGCTCAAAACCCTTTTTTGTCGGAGCCTTTTCATTTGCTTGTTAAATATGAGACAAAGATGTTCATGGACACATTCCTGCAACTAAAAATTTATACTTCTCAATGTTAGCCTTTTATGCTAAGCTACTATATGTAGTGTGTCTATCTTTACTGAAAAGGTAAAAAGGGGAAGAAGTACATTTTGAGATAATTGTGCTCTCCTGTGTTGTAGACATGGAAGCCACGTATGCAGAGTACGAGGAATGGTCTGAACACGGGGTGGCTGAGACGGTCATACAACAGTACAAGAAGGCTTTGCAGCAGATGGAGAAGTGCAAATCTTTTGAAGAGTCACTGGTAACTTCTAACTTCTCATGGCCATTACAATTATAAATGCTTATTACTGTGCTATTACAGTTATAAATGCTTATTACTGTCTATTACAGTTATAAATGCTTATTACTGTGCTATTACAGTTGAAATTATGTCTAATTTTTGCAGTGAGTAACATCTGCCTGCTGTTGTCTTTGTTACAGCTGGTAGCAGAACCTCCAAAGTTGGCAGAGTATCAGTCTTACCTCGACTTTGAGCTAAAGGAGGGCGACCCTGCGCGGATCCAGATAACCTTCGAGCGGACTCTGGCAGAGAACTGCTTGGTACCAGACATGTGGGCAAAATACAATACCTATCTTGTAAGTATTATTCACTGTTTATGTCGTCTTTTAAAGGCTCCCAGTCGGACTGTAATGTTTGCTGTGTAGAATTGTGTCGCATTGCCTCCCAGATTGCTGTTTTTCAGCACCTAAAACTCGGCAACTCCATCATAACTAATCCAATTAAGTGGTTCTCTTTATTACATTGGATTTGCTTTTGAAAGTTTTTTTCTTTTTTGTCAAATTGGTTTATGTAGCCAAACCCAGTTTGGATTAAATGCACAGACATCTATTAGATATTAATGCAGTTGACAGTAATGAAGAATTATTTTTCTGCATATAAAAATGTGGTTGCTTATTAAAATATTTCATTAAATCTTCAGGAATGAATCTTTGCTGGGTTTCGATCGTTTAACCATTTTGTTACTTGCTTTCTCTGGGCTCTACAGGATCGTCAGCTGAAGATTAAAGACTTGGTGCTCTCCACTCATGATCGTGCCGTCAGGAACTGCCCCTGGACCATGGGTCTGTGGAAGAGCTACGTGCTCGCTCTGGAGAGACATGGATCTGACCATCAGACTGTATCAGGTAACAGCCAGAGCGCAGCATTAGGCTGTTCACACAACACCTCGGCTGCTTTTATTATTTAAGCATTTTGAAGTTCTTATGTACAGTCGTGACTCGATAATCCAAACCTTAACAATCTGAAAACCTTGCTATCCGACAGGATTTTAGGAAAAACTAACGGAACCCATTAAAAACAGCCTTAACAAACCGACAGCCTTGGATTTTGACTCCGATATGACATTTAATGTCACAAATAAGGATAACTGTGTATTATCTGACTTCACAATCCGACAGATTGGCTACGTTCAGACTGCAGGACTTAAAGCTCAATTCAGATTTTTTTGTGAAATCTGATTTTTTTGCAAGTTTGTTCTCATTTCCAATTAAATACGACTTGTATGTGGTCTGCTGTGTGAACTTCATACGACCCAAAAGTGTCCCGCATCAAGCATCAAGCCCTCCTTGTATCTCGACCTCCGTCTTGATAATCCGACAGCCTTGCTATCCAACATAAAAGAAGGTTTTACATTTAGTGTCAGATTATCGAGTCACGACTGTATTTTTTAAATTTTATTTTATTACTTATTTTTACAATTACTGTAATAGACTTGTGTATTTTGTTGCAGTGGGATATGAAAGATGAAAAAAAAAAAATAGAGAAATACTAGCGAGTGAAACTATCTCGATTCTTTCTCCAACACAGATGTTTTTGAGAAGGCGCTGAATGCTGGTTTCATTCAAGCGACAGATTATGTGGAAATTTGGCAGGCGTACCTGGACTACCTGAGGAGACGTGTAGATTTCAGTCGAGGTGAGAGCAGTGTTACTGTATTACAGAAACAAAGAATTCACGTCACTCTTTTGCTGATGGTTTCAAGTTTTTGTTTTTTGCAGAATCCAGCAAAGAGTTAGAGGAGTTGCGCGGAGCCTTCTCTCGATCTCTAGACTACATGAAGCAAGACGTTGAAGAAAGTAGGTGGATTTCACTGAGATTTATTTTAGTGGCGTTATTGATTCGGTTGTCTTGTTATTCACTGTTCTGTGTCTCTGTAGGGTTTGGTGAAAGTGGAGATCCTTCTTGTCTCATAATGCAGATCTGGGCAAGGATAGAGGTAAGCAGTGTTACTATGACAACCATTTTCTAGAGTTTGAGTGGTGTACGAGTATTGTTGAATCGTGGTAAGCATTTAACTGCAAAATTACCAAGGAATTGTGTGACAGGTCTGATGACCTTCGCTGTTTAAATTGAGTAAAGGCTTAATTCTATTCTTCTGCAATATACTACTGACATCCTTGAAGCATAATTAAATTGCTACTGAAAAAATCAATTGAGATGCAAGGTGAAGATGTGAAGGACCACAGATAGAACTGTGGTAGCAGCAGGTTTGTCAAACATGATGCAAGATCCATCCATTATCTATACACCGCTTAATCCTCACCAGGGTCACGGGGGGCTGGAGCCTGTCCCAGCTGATTTAGGAGGGGACACCCTGGACAGGTCACCAGTCTATCACAGGGCTACACTTAGAGATAGACAACCAAGCACACTCACATTCACACCTACGGACGATTTACAATCACCAATTGACCTCAATATGTTTGTAGACTGTGGGAGGAAGCCGGAGAACACGGAGAGAACCCACGCTGCATGGGGAGAACATGCAAACTCCACGCAGAAAGATCCCAGGTGTCCTCACCGGGACGCGAACTGGCGACCTTCCTGCTTGCTTGCTCACTATATTGAGGAAACACAGAAGCCACGTCTTTTACTCCGCTCTGTCCCCGACTACTGTAATTGGTTTAAATACATACAAACAACCCAGAGCGTTTTTTTCCCTCTGTAGCAGAATGATACTGAGGTGCAGCCAGACAATTATGTACGACAGAATGGACCGGCTAAGTGAGACTAATTGGATGTTAATGGCTTAATTGTGCCATTCAGTGCATCTGTTTCTCTCCTCATTTATTCAAGTTTTTCCCATAAATTTGTCACCCGTCTGCATGTAATATGGAGAGCACTTATCTCATATTTTCCTTTTCTTTCCACCATCAGGCCCTCCACTGCAAGAACATGCAAAAAGCCAGAGAACTGTGGGATAATATCATGACAAAGGGGAACGCCAAATTCGCCAACATGTGGCTGGAGTACTACAATCTTGAAAGGTTTGTGAGTCTAATGGGAAAACTGTTCATTGAAGTGAAGCGGTGATGCCTTTGTGACTAATCACAATTAATTTTTCAATTATCGTTACTATCCACAGGTCTTATGGAGACCCTATTCACTGTCGAAAAGCCCTCCACAGAGCAGTCCAGTGCACCTCAGACTACCCAGAGCATGTGTGTGAAGTCCTGCTCACGTTTGAGAGAGTAGAAGGTGAGCACCAACATAAAAATCCAAGTTAGCATAAAAATAAAGAAGCTTTTTAATGAATTCTAATATGTCTGTATTCTGTGTCTCACCTTCTAGGTTCTCTGGAGGACTGGGACGTAGCGGTGCAGAAGACAGAGACCCGGCTGAACAGGATTAACGAGCAACGAGCAAAAGTAGGGGCACATGTCAGCGCTGTGCCGGGCAGGTGTATCGTTTGGCGGCTTTTGGCTAATGTTACCATGTTCTGTCCATCTGTTAGGCGGCTGAGAAAGAAGCCAACCTGGCTCGCCAAGAGGAGGAGAGAGCCGAGCAGCGGCGGAAAGCCAAGTCTGACAAGAAGGCTCAGAAGAAGTTCCAGAAGGGAACTCGAGCTGGAGAGAAGAGGAAAGCAGACCAGGATGATTACCAGGATGAATGGAATGAAGACTCAGGTAGAGAGACTGCTTCGTCTGACTGATGCAACTTTTTTATTTTTAAGCAACATTAAATGTGATGTTACTCATTATGTGGTGTCTGATTTGTTTTGTTTCTCTGTGACATAACAAGCTCCGAAAAGGCACAGAGGAAACAGTGACCACACCACAGACGAGTACATGGAGACGGAGACCGGACTCTTTGGGAGGAACGCTCCACCCGGATACAAGCCGGCTCCACCTGGCAATAAGAAAGTGCAGCAGGGAGCAGCAGCTACTCCCCAGAGGCAGAATGACGACAAGCCAGAGCTTCGTAATGACAATACCAGCGTGTTCATCAGCAACCTGGCTTACACTTTGGAGGAGCCAGAGTCAAAGCTCAGGACACTGTTTGAGACCTGTGGCCCAATCAAAGAGATTCGCCCGGTCTTCAGCAATAAAGGAACCTTCAAAGGCTACTGCTATGTACAGTTTGAATCGCCAGTGTCGGTCCCTGAAGCTCTGAAGCTGGACAGACGGGAGGTGGAGGGCAGGCCCATGTTTGTGTCACCTTGTGTAGACAAAAACAAAAATCCTGACTTTAAGGTAAATTTCTTGTTTTTATTGTAGCTATTGTTTGTAAAAGGTCTTAAAATTACTGAGCCACTTTCCTCTAAAAGCAGTAGAAGGTAATGGATTCTCTTAATTCTTAAACAGCTTTTGTGTCCTTGAACTTAAAAGTAATTAAATATAAATTAGTCTTTTTTAATTGTTTAACCCGTCTGTTGACTTAGTGCCACTTTCCCCGGTCTGGATTGCTTTAATTTAATTGCATCAATGAGAATTATTGTTATGTGCTGCTGAGAGGTAGTGAAAAAATGTGATAATCAATAATCTAAGTTGATGGTGCGTCTGCTAGTTTTTGTTCCAACTTAGCTGATACGACTGAAAACAGGTGTTCAGGGTTCCCTATAAAAGCCCAGAGTATGAGGAAATAAAGTTATATCTTCACATTCATTTTTCTTTTTTTCCTTTCTAGGTGTTTAAATACAACACATCACTGGAGAAACACAAAATCTTCATCTCCGGACTGCCGTTCTCATGCACTAAAGAGCAACTGGAGGAAATCTGCAAAAGCCACGGCACCATCAGAGAGGTTCGTCTGGTCACGTATCGCTCAGGAAAACCCAAGGTGAGGCTTAACGAGGACGACGGCATCCAGATGTTTGGCTAAAAATACTCGTCTTGTGTTGGCGAGTAATTACTACCTTTGACCCTCCAGCAGCTGAGCGGAGTCGAGGTGTAGCATCTGTTGTTAACCCTCTCTCGCTGTGTGCCCCTGCAGGGTCTGGCGTATGTTGAGTTTGCAGATGAAACGCAGGCCTCTCAGGCAGTGGTGAGAATGGACGGCATGGATGTGGAGGGCAACAAGATCACTGTTGCTATAAGCAACCCTCCTCGCAGAAACGTGGATAAACCCGGTTCCAGCAGGCCCATGGGCGACATGATGCCTCGCCAGGTCTATGGATCGTAAGTTTGCCGACACATTTCTCCGCCATGACAGTAAATGTTTGCACGTGTACTTTTGTCTGTGGAGATTCTCAGCCATCCAGGTCATGGTTGTTCTGGTAGAGTAATCGTGGACTTGCTTGAGTTCCTTGAAGACGTCTCACCTCTCATCCAAGAGGCTTCATCAGTTCTGACTGACTAGTTGGGAGATCCACATACTTGTATCCTAAAGGAGCCATTAACACCTGAGTTTCGGTTTCAGTTGGGGGGTTGTTGCTCCTCCCCCTCGTTATGTGAGTCATTAGTGCTCCTCCTGCCACAAAGGGGTTCGTTAGGGTCTTTTGTGGCCGGGTATGAATGTGGTTTCATCTTCCTAGGGAGAGTTCTTAGGACTGAGTTGTAAACAGGTGAGAGGTGATGCCTCAGACCTCCACCTCTGTTAAGTGATGGTCCTTCCAGTTTTAGGAAGCCTCTTGAATGAGAGGTGAAACGTCTTCAAGGAACTCAAGCAAGTCCAGTTGCTATGATTAATCTACCAGAACACATGTACTTTTGCAAATGTTCAAATGATTTTCAATACATTAACATGAGTGTAAATCAGAGTTGTTGTTTTTTTTTTTCTTTCTCCAGGAGAGGTAGAGGACGGACCGGGCTCTCTTTACTCCCCCGTTCCCTTCACCGACAAAGTGCGCCCGCAAGCAAAGTGGAGAACGGGACGGCAGCTGAGCGAGTGACAGACAGCGGCGCGGCCAACGCAGCCGGAGAGCCCAAACCTTTGTCAAATTCAGACTTTGCCAGGATGCTTCTCAACAAGTGAGAAGACGAAGCAAGAGGATTATGACCGCCTTCACACTGAAAGCCATCTTGTGTCCTTACAAATTAGTGTCGGTGATTCTTCTGTCAATCGGTTACCTGATGTCCCTTTAATCTCAAGTCATGCTCGTCATCATCCGTTCTGCGAGATTTTGCCTTAATCGCCGCGCTCCCATCACAAACCCCCCTTTTCAACCCAGATTTTTTTTTTTTTAACCAGTGAGCCAGATTGTTTTTGTTGGGTGTGTTTGAAGGTGGCTGCCAGGCTATTTTATAAAAAAAAAAAGAAAAACCGTGTATCATATTTGTGTGTAAATATACTGTATCTAAAATTGTAAGCCTCATGTTTCAAGGTCTCTCTTTTTTTTTTGTTGTGCTCCGTTTGAGGGATCCGACAGAAGTATATGTGAGAGTATTTTTTTAAATGTTCAAAACAGCCAAACTTGTGAATGTTGTTTTAAAAAGGGTTTATGCAAAAGTTCCAATATGGTGTAATATAGTCGGTGTGTGTACATACGTTTGGACGTGCTGGTGATGAAGAGACGTTCTGCAGATGTTTTTAGGGGAAACTAGGACTTTTGTTATGTAACTTATTTTGACCTCTGAGGACACAGCTAACGAGACTGGCTGTGTTTGTTTTGTTTCTGACTGTATAGTGACTAATTCATTATTTTTTGCATCATACCATCCCTGAGTTACCATCCGCTATTAATCATCGGTATTACGACGCCGCGGAGAACCCCTAAAGGTTCCATCAAATCAGTTAACCAGCTTCTTCTCTGAGGGTTTTATAATATAAAGGCTGCCCTCTGTTCACGTCACACTGCTCACGCTTGAGTTGTAGTGTTTACAGACCTGCTCTAATTATACTGTCTTATGATTTATCTGATTTCGTGCATCACTTGTAACTCTTCCCTGTCTGTTCAGGGGAAGAACATCCGTAATCAAGTTAGTCACGTTTGAGCCGTCGGTCTGATTTATGTGCTGTGGACTGAAAACGAGATTCAGAGGGAAATGAACCATTCTCGCTTCACCGTGTGAAATTTGAAGGCAAGCAGGATGCTGGTGATGCTGAAAAATTGCATCTAATTGGCTGCTTTGGTGGCTGGAAAGACACCTGACTAATGTGTTTGTGTGGTAGTTTGGTTTATAGCCAGTGTTTTCAACCGTTTAAATCTTTAACTTGATAAGTCGTTGGCCCAGAAGTCTGGAGCTCCAATTATTTTGAGGGAAAAATCGTCAAATGGGAGAATAGTTTTCATTTTCTTATTGAATGTATTTTGGTTTTAGACGATTAACACAACATTTAATGACAAGCAGTCTTTGATTCTCAACCAATTAATTAAGAAAATGATATATATACATAAGCTAGTGATTACCTGCAACAGTCCAGAGAAAACATGAGTTAGTTTAAGGCGTCAAAAGTAGAACAGAACCATCAGTGTGCTGTCGAAGAACCCACGGATCATTATGAGCAAGTGTGGTTCGGACATGTTCGTCTTCATGCAGTTGGTTTCACCCTTTTAGTGAACTTGTGTTAGATGCTCTTCTCAGTATGCTACAAAAAAAACAAAAGGCTTATTTACAGATATTTAGATATATCATCTACTTATTATTTAGGTCCGCAGCTCCTTTGACACAATAGAAGAGAATCTATGCAGTTATTTCATGTTAAGGATCCACAAGTTGTCCACCAGTCCTCGTGTCTCGTTTGGAATATTATCGATTCTGTTCGTGTACATAATGTTCAGTATTTCAAGAAGGTCACCATAGTTTGTAATAAATATGAATCAAAATTTTCAAAACAGATTAAAAAAACAAGCTGTATGTACTGCTCTCACCACAGTGGCCTAATCTTAAAAAGAAAAAAAAATCGAAACATGTTGGTCGGTAGAAGTCACCTTCTGTTTAATGTCCAATACTAAACAAGTTGTATTGTGTGCATTGCTGTTGTTTTGTATTATTTCTATAGTCAATGTTTTAAATCTGGAATAGAGGTAAATAATTAAAGGCTTTTCTTTTTTCCCAAGTAGTATTTATTTTCCTGCGTTTTCAATTATCTACCCTTGTATTTTTGGGTCCTGTAAAAAAAAAAAGTAAAAAATAAAGTCATGTCATGTTTTTTGCTTTGTTACTTGGTCTAAAACTTGTTTTAATAAAGTCACGTAAATCATCTTTGATCCCAGTATGACGCTCTGCTTGGTTCATTCTAAAATAAAACAACTCTGCTCATAATGAACGGTAACAGCACGCTTACTTTTATTTGAAAATAAATACATGAAAGTGCTTTGCAGTGTTGTTTGACATCATCTTTATCCATAGATAATAAACTAAACGTTCACAAACTGTACACATCTGCAGTGGAAACCGCAACTCAAGCTCAAACAACTTGTTTTTTCTTCACCTCAGCAGTAGTCACATTTCAGATTGTAGATTCTGAGATAAATTAGAACGCCTCAACTCTTGAATACGGTTAAACGTGGAAAAATGTTTTGTTTTTTTAATTGTACAGAAAATGTGTTTGTATGAAAGCAAACCTAAACACAACAAAACCATTTCAGTTCAACATTCTGCAGCAGTTTGCAGTTACAGCAGCTATTGAACTCAAACTCAGACAAGGTGGGATATGACCAAGAGATGATGTGATGCAACACACTGTATGATGGGATTGTTATTAGTAGATTAATCGACATCTATTCCTGCATGCTGGTGCCTCGTGCTCCCTTTTTCCTCCCATCCCCAGCTCAGTTATGGACTGGGATGGTCTGTTTGCAGTCGGGACAGGCCTGGTCCTGGCCAGCTCCTGGCAGCCCCACAGCGTGCTCTGTTGTAGAAATCAACAGAGTGTCCAATGTTATTTCTGTACATTTGGCAATAAAGCGGATGAAGGGCCGAACGTCACCCTCGTTGGCCGTGTCTAGAGCTGCGTAATATTCAGCCCTTTGTTCTTTCCGGATAGTAATCGGCGGGTATCTCGCCTGCATGAGCACAAGGTTCATGAGCAGCCGCGATGTGCGTCCGTTGCCGTCCACAAACGGGTGCACGTACACCAGCTTGTAGTGAGCGAGAGCCGCGTACTCCACAGGGTGCAGCTGCAGGGCGTCATCGGAGTTGAGCCACTGAACCAGCTCCTGCATGAGTCGCTGCAGGTCCTGAGGGTGGGGTGGGATGTGGTGGCCCACAAACACCTGGTTGGTTCTCAGCCTCCCTCCCTCCACAGGGTCCACGTAGCCGAGCACCCGCCGGTGAATCTCCAGGATGTCGTTGACGGTCATGGCTCCTGATCTGGACAGCAGCGTGGTGTTGATGTACTTCATGGCTGCGTCCACACCGATGGCCTCGTTCTGCTCCTGAAGGCTCTTCCCAGGAACGGCATAGCGCGTCTCAATGATGTGGCGAATCTCCGACAGAGTGAGCGTGCTGCCTTCAATGGCCACCGTGTGGTAGATGTGGTGGTAGTAGGTTTCCTCCATCACTCGGCGAAGTGCGGAGTTGCCTTTAGGAATGGACATGAGCCGCTGCACTTTACTGTCAATGATGCTAAAATAACGCTGGTCAATCTCTTCCACCAGGGGAAGAGTTCGGTCTCGGCTGACCAGAGCTCTCTCGTTACACGGCGAGATGGCCAAGGCCTTGGTGTAGAGGTGGTCGGCCTGGACCACGTCCTTCTCCTCCTCCAGAATGGTCCCCAGCTCTGTCAGGGCATCCACAAAGTCTGGGTTCATGCTGAGCGCATGAACCAGCAGCTTGTGAGCCTTCTCTCTTTTCCCAAGTTTCTTCATCTCCAGAGCCTGCTGCAGCGCCGCTTTGGCCTCCAGCTCCATCTCTGCACACAGGATGAACAGCATCAGCAATGTGGAGGTCATAACACAGCAGGTACTTTAAACAACAGAAATGGGCAAGATTGAAAATAAATTATGACCCCAGAGGACTTTCTACTAGTGGCTACGACACTAAACATATGAATGCAGCAAGCAAATGGTCTTTGTTTCTTCTCTAGACTGACATGTCCAACAAGGGCTTCCAAAATGTCCGCCCACTTGACCAAGCCTTTCACAAAGAGTGGGACAACATCCCACAAGCCAGCACTGACATTTCACATGTGTTACTCATTACTGACATGTGATTTCTGGTCACTCTCGATCTGCTGATTATTATTTCCAGTGTAGCGAGTACTTGTTTGTTTGATGACATCCATTCTGCTGTAGAGATGCTGCGTAGTGCAACAACAGTTTTTTAATTCTATGTTAAAAAGAATGGATGGATTTTAATTAAAAAGTACATGCTGCGTTTATGTTTTTGTCCAGAGTGTATGGATAGAATCGCCTGTAGGTTTATGCTGACAAACTGACATTTTCAAGAACTTCAGACATAAATCAGGAAAATCATATTTGATATCCCACCATAGGATCACTGTAGCTGAAAATGGCTTATATTAGAGTTATATTCACTATCAACTAATCTGTAGCTTATTTGGAGGTTGTGATGAGTGAATTTCTCTATAAAATGTCAGAAAATGGTGTGAAAATGGCCATCACAATGTCTCCAGGAGCTTTAGTTGACATTTTCAAACTGTTGCCGGTCAGTAATCACAAAATATTTTAAAAAAAAAAAAAAAAAAATGTCTCCAGGAGCTTTAGTTGACATTTTCAAACTGTTGCCGGTCAGTAATCACAAAATATTTTAAAAAAAAAGAAATATTAAGATGCAAAGAACTGTACATAGAAAGCGTTTTCCCCTTTCAAAGTGATTTAAAGGACAATTAAGTCATTCTTAAGATTCTACAGAGGCACAGTCGTCCTCATGTGGTTTTGAAGCGACATCTCATTAATCTTCTTTAACATATGGCACTAATTTCTTGTTTGTACCTTTGCTCGGTTTGGACCTCTGAGGCAGCAGATCAAGGGCAGTGAAGGGGACCGTGAGGCTGGTGGACTGCACAGCTGGAGGCTGCTGTGAGCCCCCCCACAGCTGGCAGCGGAGCTGAGCGATGCCCTTCAGGGAGGCACAGCACCGGTCCTCCACCCCGACCAGGGGCATCAGGAGGGCCACCAGCGAGCCGAGGGCGACGCACAGCAGCGGGCCCCATCCTCCCAGGACACGGCCGCTGGTGTAGCGCCACACCGTCACAGCAGACATGTTGATCCCTGGTTAAATCCTCCATCTTCTGCTGAGGAGACCCACATCGTCTACTTCCACCCCAGCTTGGAGAGCCGGAGGGCGGCTGACTGGAGGGAAAACACGGTCGGTGTGTCAACCGGCAGATGACAACACAACTCAAGTAGGTACACAACTTTTACCGCTCGGACCTCAGTTATTTTGGTCAAATTAACTTCCGGTACATCTACGTGACTCTAAGGTAAAGCTTTAAAATACGAACTAAATGAACCACCCGACCACAGCTGACTTATCGGCGTCGGCACAGTTGTGTACAAAACATACACATCATCTACTTCCTCGAGGCTCGACGTGTGAATATGCTGGAATGTGATTGGTCAGCGGGCTATTGTAGGGCGATGCTGATTGGCTAAAAGTGCAGCCATACAACGATATGTTCGTAACTGCTTCTGCTTGGCTGATAGTGTGGAGCGTTCATCCCTCAGTTTAACCTGACAGGCGCAATGTGCGTCTGGAACAACAGCAGAGTAACATCATGTACCAAGTAGAAAAGTGTCCAAAAACAATTTAATTTGACACAAACACAGATTAATTACGAAGTGATAAACATATTCCTGTGTATAAATGCTGTTTTATTGAAAGATGCATCCATCCTAACAGTACTGAGATGTATTAGTTACTAATCTCTAAGATCTCAGCCTAGTTCTAAGAGTGAACTTGACTCCACTACATCAGATTGTGCACCTTTATGCTGATGGTGTAATTTTGTTCTGTAATATGCTTCCTGTACTTTCTGCTGTCCACCAGGACTGCTTTGCTCTGTTAGACGTTACACTCAGTAGGCATAGGTTAGTTCTGGGTGTAGATGGGACCGAATACATGATCTTTCTCAGCGGCAAAAATATTTCTTAGTTAGGTCATCTTTTTCGTGAATGGTACAAATATCAAAATTTAAATATCATTTGTCCACACTGGTGAGCAAACCACAGGACTAACAATAGAGGAATAAAATATGTTTTCCTATGCATTGTAGAAAAACACTTTTCTGTTAGAAAATGATGACATTTTATGTACATATCGGTGTTAATTACTCTGCATTAAGATTGATTACTGCTGATAGTTACAGGCCCATCACTATGAGCTGTGTGCTCAGGTAAACCTGTTTTGGAAGCATGAGGGGGACTTACACGACATTAGGCAGCTGGTTTTAATGTGGTGTCTAATCGGTTGATGTGCAATGCAGGCTTTAACTCTCCACAACAAACTTTTGCAAGTTGCCTTGAGTGAGGACTGGCCTCCAAACTAGCGGTGATGACATAAATCATGCTGTCAAGATTCTGGGTGAGAAATTTCCTCTTTCAGAAGATTAACCTGGAAACAATTTTCTGGTGTCAAACTCTGGATATTATTCTGCAGAGTGAAGCTCAAACAGTAAGACATTTTTGAGTATAGTGCTGCTTGAACTGTTTCATTTAGGTTTTTATGAGTGTGTTGTATTCACTTCTGTTTATTTCTTTAGTTTTCTATTCTCAGCTTGTATGGCTACTTTTCAAAAATATTTCCTGACTATCTCACACATCTGCAATGCTTTAAGTTGTCGAGGTTGTGGAATGTTGTCCCCGGCCTTTTTCAGGACTGAACCCTCTTGACAAACACCTCCATCCACACTGCAAATTGTCTGTTGTTCCATGTTGTGTTAACTGATTTCTAAGATGCCAAATGGTAAAGTTGTGGACATTCAAGAGCCTGACCCCAGCACTAAAAGACATTCCAGCATCTAACATAAAAACAGTCTGACTTTTTCTTGTCATTGGTAGCATTTGAATAAACACACATTTTAAGGTGTCCTGTTATAGTCACTGGTCAGAAGAGTGTCTGTGTGCAGGTCACACTACCTGATCGTTGTCCTTCAAAGCCACATCTGACTACAGTGTGGATTAATTCTAGAATTTGTCACCAGTTGAACAGCTTAAAAACTTTAACCTTTTCTAACCAGAACAACACAAAAGAGATTTTTTTTACTTTTTCTCTTAGTCAAAAAACACCATCTACATGCTCTGTTTGTATTTTTGTTCAGTGCCATTTGTAGTAAATAGCTACAAATCCAGCCTGATCTCATATTTTAGGCCTGATATTTACTTTAACCCCACAGTTTTTGTAGGTTCAGCCACTGAATTTACAATGTCAGCCACAAACTAGTATGATGCTACTTGGCACAGGAGGCCACTTTCAGTAGCACAACCTGTGACCACAAAGTGAGATTAATTATAGAAAACAAATAGATCAATATTTGATTTGGCGTTTCACAGGGTTCTCGTCATACATTATTAGAGTAAAATCCATCTGCTTTGCTCTGAGTTGTCCTTCTTCTGCCATTTTAATGCACATACAGTAACAAACAGAGGAGGGCAGCATTGCTCTGTTATGCAAACATCCCAGTCATAGTCAAACACTCTGTATCCTCTGAAGACTGCAGCAGCACTGTTGGCCTCAAAATCAGTCTGATCAAGATTTAGGCTTAAAACATCCAGTTTTTGAATACAACAAAACTGAGATTATTTTTGTATGTAGCAAGTAATAACCTTTTTATATTGATCTGTTTCTATCTATTTCATGTCACCAGTATTTTGCAGGTTTTATGTATTTAATTAAAAGCTTTATACTTCAGTGTCGGTCATTTCACCACAGTGGAATTGGCTTTATAGAACTAACCACCAGCTGTGGACAGCCCGAGGTGATGAGGATTGATTCCTGGCTGTATGCCAAAGCCAACAGTGGACATATCTTCAGCAGATGGACATGGCGGGCTATCGGCTCCAAATAGCTTATATTCACACGCAGCCTGTAAGTCTGCAGCGACACACTGTCACCACAGATTTTGTAGGGAAAGTTATGAATGAAGGACCGTGTGGGCGACGCTGTGTGGCGTTAGAGATTCAGTATGTCTGTCTGAAGTGTAAGATTTAGAATTCATCTACTCGCTGTACTCACAGTGAGCTCTGGAGCTGCACACTAACACCATTTACCACTACTGAGTCTGTTCTGACCCTCAGCAATTTCACCTTGGAGGATAATGGAGCTGCCTGTTTGAGAGTGCTTGAGCTGCAAATTTCTTCACTCCTGTTATTCATGCACACATCGAAAAGCAACGATGAATCGGTGACAAATTGTAGTGGCCAAGAGTATATTTACTAAGAGGGTGCAAGGAAGGAAGGAAGGAAGGAAGGAAGGAAGGAAGGAAGGAAGGAAGGAAGGAAACATGAGGAAATATTTAATCTGCATGCTGGCAATGATTAACTGTGATGGGCGAAGAGACAGCTGCTGCCTGTGGGATACAGGCTCTACATTTTGTGTATCAAGGCCTCAAATCACACACAGTGCTGTATAATTTTGTCACTGCACCAAGACATTTTATTGCCAGTATTCGGTATAGAGGCAGATTTCCCTCCATAATGCATGAAACTGTAGCACCTGAAGGGTCACAACAAGAATTTGCACAGCCCTGCAAGTACTTTCACCTATTACAACGAGTGTGTCACATCCAGAATCATGACAACTAAAGCACAGCGTTGGCTGCAGTCATTATCACAGTCACAGCTCGTCCCAATCAGCCTTGGCAGCAGTCAGTGAGGGAGTTGAGTGAACTAGTTCCTGTGGCAATCTATCTAGCTGCAGTGAATGCTGCTGAGCAGCCTCATGCAGCTGAGAGAGCACTCACTGTCACTGTAGCTGCCTGCTACATAATACATAACACTGTATCATAATACAGCTCAGTCTTTTCTTTCTGGATCAGAGAGAGTGCAAAGACTATTATCAGATAATACAAAATTAGCTCAGAAAAAAATCCACTTGACTCTTCAGCACCTCCGTGTGTGTACATGTGTGGGGGGCTCCTGTTTTACAACATCTGTGAATGAGTTGCATCTGGTAATTCGCACAAATCTCTGTGTTTTCTCACCTGTTTTCTTGCTGTTTTTTGGGGGGCGTTTTTTGGAGGTCCAATCTACTGCTGGTCTTTCTGTGTCTGCCTGTGCACCTTCTGTCATCAGTCACAAGTCCTCGGTTTTTGAACTTTCATGATAAAACCAAGTATGGCAGATGGAAGATTGGGTTTTTATTGTTCTGATGAATAGACTGGCCCTCTGTGTGAAAAACTGGAATTACTGCCTGATGTTTGCCTCCACCAACCAGAGAAGTTATAGGTTACATTTATGTCTGTTCAAACTCTTAAGATATGTGTGGGGAGGAGTTTAAAGGGATTTAAGTGGTGGGCACCCAAAATCAGTGTCACTGAATCAGTATCCAACCAAATGCGAAATATGGTCACAATCTCCCTCCATGTTCCTGAGTGGTGGTGTTGACCAAAAAGGTGGTTTTGCAAAACATTATCATGTTGTAGCAAAGCTGACCTTTGACCTTTTGGTTATGAAAAGTCATCACTTCATTATTTTATCACAGTATTTCTGTGAAAATTTGTTTGAATTCTTGAGTTAATGCCAAAAAAACATTTTTTTAACGTTTCATTTTTAGGTCCAAAGTGGACGTTTTTGTAACATTTGAGGAAGTTCAGTGTTGAGGAGACTTCATGTTCTGAGATGGACGGACGTACAGACGGAAGGCTGTCGCCCGCGCAGAGGCTTAAAAACAATGCTTGACCTTTTTCTCTGAGTTCACTTTATCTCAGAATCAGAATCAGGAAAAACTTTATTTATCCCCGAGGGGCAATTATGAAGGCTGTAAAGTAAACAGACATCCCACACTGAACATAAATAAGATGAAGATGGTTAAAACGGCATTAAAATGTATTTAGTTTAAAAATGTGCAAAACATTAGAACAGCTGCACATTGTAAGTAAGTAATGACAAAAAATAACAATAATGATAAAAATAAATAGTGACACATAATCAGTATGTCTGGTTAAAGAGGCACGCGGCCACTGGGACAAAGGTTACATCCTCCTACTCGTTCTACAACCTGGACAGTGTAGATGTCGCCCAGAGGAGGCCACTGAAAAACAGGAAAGACAATATGTTTAGGGCCATCTTCCTGCAGATCTACTGCTGTGTCTGGTGTTTTCTGTCAAACTGACTTTGTGATTAGTTTTTTAGTTTAGTTATATAGTTCCTTTAAAGTGAAATTTACCCTTTTTAATGGTTTGATTTCCAGAATAGCGTAATTTTAAGTAGACTGAGGCATCAGTTTTGCTCCACTCTTGGATTTTCTTATCTGGCTGCAGCTCCCTTGTGTACAACACAGACGAGCATCAAAGCAGCGACACCTTGGCCACTTTTCCATTGGGGGCTTCGCTACAATCAAGTTTAGAGTCTGCTTTAGTTCAAAAGCAAGAACAAATATGGCAGAGTGAGCAACTGATGAAAGAGAAATGATGGCATGAGATGAATGGCCCTCGGGTCATGTTGCGGACTCATTCTTTGCCCATCTGGCATTCGCTCACATGAGCTGAAACCCCCTCAGCTGTGGAAACAGATAAAACCACACAAGTCTGCAGTTAAAGTCATTGATGAGTGCTAATTCTGTTATTAAATGCCTCATGTCACTTCGGGGATTATTATCAGAATGGAACAGTTTCATGAAAAGTTAGACGTCTGTTATCTTCGGCGCATTCCTGCAGCATGCTTTTATCTCCTGTGTCAGAGTTGTTCAATGACTGTGATGCATGGAACATAAATTACAAGCTTCTCATTAATCTCTATGGGGAAAAAAACCCCTGGTGTTTAGTAAATATTTCCATATTTTGTAAAGAAATGCATCAGGATGCTTTTCGCACCAGCTGATATGTTAAGTTGAAGCACACTCCAGAGATGACCTGTCACAGACTATTAAAATAACACCCTGTCTTTTCACTGCTTGCTGGAACTGTGCTTCAAGAGGGAGAAAATCCATCTGCCCACCTGGAAAAAAAAGGAGACCTGTCAGGTCAGGAATTAAATCCCTCTGGCACAGACACTTTGCCTCCTCCCCTACCAGCTCGCACTTCTCCATCCAGTCTCTGTGGAGCCGTCAGTCTGCTCGCCTTTCTGCCTGAGACGAGGCTTTGTTCTGGGTGACAGAGCCGGGTGTCGGAGATAGAGAATCTCGTTAGACAGTCGCAGGGAGAGCGATGGTGGCTCCCTTTACACTCTCTGAGAGTGGATGGTTCAGCAGGCAGAGATGAGGGGGACTCAAAATGGAAGACAGAGTGAAGGAGAGCTGCACTCAGAGCAACAACTGCCCTCAACTGTCAGCATCCAAAGTACTGAACTCACCGGAGGGTCTGCTGCAAAATGCAAGATCTGCACTCTCATTGGCAGAATGACAAGCGCTGCTACAAGATGATCTGGGAGGTCAGAGTGTCTCTTTGTCCTCCGGTGACAAGAGCAGAGGACAGAGGATTGTCTTTGGCTGCCCTCGGCCCGTGAGATCAATAAAATCAGTTTACATGTCCTCGACTTCACTATTTGAAACTGTTTCTTTTGGTGGCGCTACACTGTAAAAACATATATTTTTTTAAATGTTAAAAAACAAGTACAAAGATGGAAATATTACAGCTTCTGTGGCATCAAAAAATGCTGTTAAAAACAAAGCAAACAGAAAATGAGTATCTTACGAAATTACAGTAAATTTCCATAATTAAAATTTTTTCTAGCCTTAATTTTACATGAAATCAGATGTGTGTTTTGGCTTTATAATCTTAAATTGATTGATATTATTATATTATTATACGTGTGTGAACAATGACATTACCTTTAATATATAATACAGATGATGTAATCAATGATGTTAATAAATGTCATCTAACTAAACATCTTTCTCAGACTTTACCTCATGACAAACACACACTGCAGAACACACTCAGCACAAATGTTTTTGTAACGTTTTATAATATGATTTGCTCAATGCTGAGTATGTAAAATGCATTTTGTCCAAAGCACTAATTACAAACACTACCATGTAATTTATATTCACTAACTACATTTCTAACAGACTACAAGTAATCTGACCCAACTCTGTTTGTACAATAACATCGTAAAGAAAAGTAAAAAACTAATATCGCTTCTTTATGTTACCCTTTAAAACAACCTCTTTAGCTGCTTCTCAAAGCCAGGTTCAAAGCTTTTACCGGTAAGATCCTTGAGATAAAAATGATTGCAGACTATTCCACTGAGATGGCTCCAGATGTAATTAATTTAACTGGCCATTGGATGAGGGAGTGTAATGTGACATGTGGTTGAAGCTGCATTGTTCATGTGACATCTTGGCAGTCTGATTCATCCACAAGTAATAAAGGTTTGTACTTAAAGTAAACGTCAACATATGCAGAACATAAATTTGAGAAAAGAAAACACATTTTACGACTCCCTTTATAAAGTCCAGACGCTGCAATCTGCGGGTTCTTTGTCCTCCTTGGAGTCCCCTTCAGTTCACAAGCTAAATGAATGGACTGTAACATGAAACATTTCGCTTTGTTCATGCAAAACTTTTAGATAAATATGAATATTATTAGGGGCTGCAAGGTGGAGCGGTGGTTAGCATCGTTGCCTTGTAGCAAGAAGGTCGCTGGTTCACGTCACGGTGAGGGCACCCAGGTGTTGCTTAGAGTTTGCATGTTCTCTCCGTGCAGAGTTCTGTCCGGGTTCTCTGATTTCCTGCCACACGGTCCAAAAACATACTGAGGTTAGTTGGTGGTTCTAAATTGTCCGTAGATGTGAATGTGAGTGTTCTTGTTTGTCTCCCTGTGATAGACTGGTGACCTGTCCAGGGTGTCCTCTGCCTTCACCCTGAGTCAGCTGGGATAGACTCCAGCCCCCCTAGTGAGGATTAAGCGGTGTATAGATAATGGATGGATGCTGTGCGGTAGTTCAGGAACACGTTTTGGACACTTTGGATGAATATGCCTGAATTTACAAAAAGATCAACACCCGTACATAAAAAGACACCAACACAGGAGCCAGGCGAATTAATTTTGCTCAATGCTTGTTCTGCAAATACATCGCCAGTGAGGAGCGTGGATGGTTTTTGCTCAGGACTTCTCGCCTAAAGCCTGGAGAGAGACGTGATTTATTCAGCTCATGCTCCTCTTTGTCTGCCTTCCTTCTCGTTGCCACAAAGCCGCCTCACAAAGAAACAGAATGATTGAATGAACTGCCGTGTTTGCCTGTTTGTCAGTAGCTTATACCCTCACATTACAGTCGCTCTCTCTCAGGCCCGCTCTCATGTGCCAGCATGTCACGTCCTGCAGGCTGGTCACCGGCTTGAGAGCCTCAGCAGTGCCAACAGGTGAGTAAATGATCTGCTGGAAAGACAGGAGACAGAAATAATTGGGTTTCAACTAAGGGGCAGCCGTATCCAAGGACCTCCCTGAGGCGCTTCTTGCTGTTTCACTTATTATCGTACTTCCTTACTAGCCTGTGCTGCTCAGAGGAGTGGGTGTGCAGGCCGCCAGCTCTGTCAAACGCATGCAGAGATGACTCAGGAAGCGTGAGCAGCTCATTATTTTCTTCACCCACCAAAAGATGACTGGCTGGTGACTTTATTTGGTTTCTTTGGTAACGTGCAGAGGTGTACAAAAATAAAATTAGAGCACCCTATAACATGATTAAATATAACACAATACCACTGGATGACAATGTTCCCTCCCCTCAAAGTGCTTTCCTTTAGCCATTTCTCTAACTTGGTTATGAGATGTTGCAAATGGAGACTGAGGATTTTCTGGCCAACAAAACAGATCACACTGTCTGAGTGGAACTGCTCTCACGGTCCCAGTTTGGATTGCTTTTTTATGGGTCTGTCTTCAGTCAACCATTAGCTGCATGTCTACTGTACATAGATCAGTCAGAGTGCTATATACACAGCAGGAATGTTTAAAATAAATCCACATGTAGGTGTGGATTTGAGGCACCTGTGGTTTGTTTGATTTTTGGATACATGTTGTTTGG
>NW_007577808.1:423375-440454 GCF_000690725.1 Stegastes partitus | reverse complement strand
TATCTATCTATCTATCTATCTATCTATCTATCTATCTATCTATCTATCTATCTATCTATCTATCTATCTATCTATCTATCGATCTGTAGGACACTCCTGTTGAGGACAGATGGATTGAGAGAAGAGTGAAGGAAGCATCAGTTAAACTGCAACACAAGAAGGGATCTGTGTCACCAGTTATCAGGAACTCATAGTGCAGTCTTGAGATTTCTTCCCAGAAAGTTTAGCCAACATTAACATCTGAAGCTATCCCTCACCTGGCAGTTGTGCAACCATTCACACCTGAGGCCTGTGCATTGAGGATGACAGTACATTCATGGGACTCCTCATCAGTCAGTTAGATAAAGGGTGAAATGTAAAAGCCGTCCAGTTGCTTTCTACTGAAACAGGATTGCCGTGTTAGGATTGTTGTTTGCCTGCTGACATTGGCAGATTGCTCACATCCCTGCTGTGTAGGTGCAGCCTGTTCATGCACAGGTAGCGGTTCTCTCTGCACAAGCATTTTAACATGCGAAAGAAATGAAGATAAGAATACTGCATTTTCAAAAAAATCTCTCACATGCCTGTTATGACAGAATAATCAGTTTATGTTGTTGGCAGGTGGTTTTCCTGCTACAGAGACCTCCAGCAACATCTGATAAATCACTGTGGGCCCATATGGTAATCATACAGAGATCCCATCTGGAGGCTGATTTCACCATATTAAACAAAAGCAAACAGCCAGCGGCACTTTCCTTTCCATCCTTTCCCTCCAGCTTCGCATTTGCAAGTCCAGCATGCCAGAATATTGGTGCCAGAGCTTCATTATCTGCACGCTTCATTGGACGCACAGACTTGAACCCAGCTGCGTGCCGAAGTTTCTCTAATTCCTGTTTGAACTTTTTCCGGATGATTATTTTAAATCAGAGATACACTGGTTCATATGATATCACAGCTTGGTGATGATTATTATTATCTGACTTATATATATGTGCTGGTACAGTTTTGAAAAACACAATCTAATGTTGTGATTACAAGCAGAAATCCCACCATCATGAGCCGTGGGGTCACTTTGAGGATTAAAGCTGCTAATTGACTTTTTCACTGCCATAGTATCTGTCAGATCACTAACAGGATTTAGAGGGTTAAAAGCAGCTTTGGATTATCATAGCTACATAATTTCTGACATTTTTGCTCATTCGTGTGATTTAATGTTTTACTCTACAAGCTAGTTTTCCAACAAATGTTTCCATATGAATACATATGATAATTTTGAACTACTATGTGAACAAACACTCTTGCATAAATCCTCCCAGTGCGCTCAACAAAATAGAAAATAAACAGGCATTATAGTGTGAACGCATTTACAGGAAGCCCTTTCAGAAGTGCCTGCTTTTGATATATTACTGTTACCGAGAAACATGCATTGAAAACATCACAATGTAAAATTTCTCTTTATCGCAGAGCGCAGGGGGCGTTAATACAATAAAAGACATTTTCATAATTTCAGCACAAAATGAAAGGAGGTGCAGCCTCCTAATTTATTCACTGTTTTTCCGATGTAACAACAGCAACAAACATCCGTGAACATCAACATCTATATACCTATAAATGTTTCATTATCGAGTACAGCACTGGCTCAGTAAACAGATGTAAAACAAATGCAAGAAAGGCTTTGCATCTGGATAAATGTTATATTATCTAAACAGTATTGTTCCAGCTTTGTTCCAACCCTCACTTCAGAATCTGCTCTTTGCCCTTCACTTTCCCTGTAGCATGCTGCAAAGTGGAGCGGTGGTTAGCAATGTTGCCTTGCAGGAAGAAGGTTGCCGGTTCGTGTCTCGGTGTGGACACCTGGGATCTTTCTGCGTGGAGTTTGCACGTGGGCAGCGTGGGTTCTCTCCAGGTTCTCCAGCTTCCTCCCACACAGTCCAAAAAACATGTTGAGGTTAATTGGTGATTCTAAATTGTCCGTAGGTGTGAATGTGAGTGTGCTTGGTTGTCTGTCTCTAAGTGTAGCCCTGTGATAGACTGGTGACCTGTCCAGGGTGTCCCCTCCTAAGTCAGCTGGGATAGGCTCCAGCCCCCCCATGACCCTAGTGAGGATTAAACGGTGTATAGATAATGGATGGATGGACTTTCCCTGAAGCTGTGTTGGTCTCTGAGATCAGAACATGTTGCTCACCGATAGAGACTGACCTGAATCTTTCATCGTCTCTGCTTCAAAGGCGTATTCTCCTCTAAAAACAGAGGTCAAAGGCCACAGGTCAGTGAGGCGGTTACACGCTGCTCTGTTTTAGCGTTTCAGGCTCTTTTTCTTTTATGCTGATTAAAACAAACAACAACCAAAAAGTAATATTGTGAGATATTAATATCTGTGTAATGCTGACCCTTCTGTCACTGGTCTGACTGAGAGCCAGATGCATCTCTGAACTCTCCTCCTCCCTCTGTGGTCTGTATGGATAAAAGCCTGTTAAAGTAAAGACTTAGCATTGAGCAATGTTGGTCCATCTGTGCATATTACAGCTGGCAAACAGTCAACTCTAATCCTCCTGAGAGCAGCGTCTGTCCTACCTTTACAAATCACAGAGAAAAGACAAACAATCATGAGTGAAGCCTCTTTTCATCTCAACTCAATTTTCTCAAAGTGCTCTATATCATTTCTACTTTGATGACTGTTGCAGAGATAAAATATGGAATTCAATAAAGTATCATGAGACTCACCTGGATTTACCGCATAACACTAAATAACAAAAAGGACAAAGGTAGAGCTTATGCTGGGCGTGGGACACTCACAACTGCTGAGCTTGCTTTCTGGTGCCTCTTCTTTTTTACCCTCACACATTACCACATAGTCCTCAGTGGTTTTATATTGTATTGTGATGTACTCTTTTTTTTTTTTTTAAGAAAAATTTAATAAAATGATGAAGAAGATGAAGTAGAAGGAGAAGCCAAAGGAGATAAGTACAGAAAAGAAAATAAGAAACCTTATTTCTATAGCACAATTCATGCACAGTGGAGCAAAAAGTACTGCATAAAACAGCAATTAATCATCAGCACTTATGAAAAATAGACATGCAAACTCTTTTAAAATGTAGAGGGGGTATTACTTCTGTATGTATATATAGTAAATACATTCTGTCTGTATGAAAAGTGCTATAAAGTCTGATTGATTGATTATTTAATTGATGTTAGTGCATGCTTGACGAACAATCTGAAGCAAGAAGAAATGAATATTGAATAACATTAACATATAGATAACTAATGCACTGGTTTTAAACTAAACTTCAACATGCATTAGAGTTCACTGCAATGCTTAGACTGTGCTCTGAGCTAAATGTCAGTATGCTCACAGGTCTAAGGTCAGTTCATGCTTTCTGTGTCCATGTGTGCAGACCGATGTGGTTGTCCACATCCTATCCTATCCCACAGTAGGTACATATCAGTCTGCTAAGTTGCCTCTCATTTTGAACACAGGAAAACACACAGTTCTCCTGTTTTCTGAAAGGTTGGTTGTTTATTTGCACTTTTTAAAAGAATTTTTTTTACAAGATATTCAATTCAGTTCAATTCAATTCAAAGAGCTTTATTGTCATTTCAACCACATACAGCTGTACAGTACACAGTGAAATGAGACAGCGTTTCCCAGATCCAGAGCTAAAGTGTTAGTGCAAAGAATGCAGTGCAAAAAGATAAGATAAAATAAGACAAAAAATAGAATAAAATAAAAATAGAAATAGAAATATGGAAACATAACATATAACATATATATATAACATAACATATAAGAACTAGTTACAGATTAGGTTGTAGCACTTTGTCAGTGTGGTTATTCCTGAGATGTGCTGACTTAAATGGATATTACACAGGATTCCTGGAGAAATTAGGACTTTCAACTCTGTTTGTGCTGCAGTGATGACAATCACGTACAAATCTATTCTAAAGTCCAGCAGCAACTACTTCAGTCACAACTCTTTTAATGTTAAAGTATAAAGGTGTAGATGATTGAGAATCTGTTCTGAACAGGCAATGCTTTTAAACACCATTTGTTTATCTGGCTTGTTTTCTTGCTGTAGTTGGCGTTGTTGCAGCGCAGACAGTCACAATTGTGGGCTGCATATGGATGCCTGCTGAGGGGATCTCGCAGATCCTCATGATGAATTTCACCTCATATGTACCCCTGCAGACACGGACACAGAAAGCATGAATTGGCCTTTACAGCGGTGTTGCTCAAATGTTTATCATGTTCACCCTTTTAGGTTAGCAACATTTGCAAGATCTAGTTTGCAATGAACCTACATTCCAACTGAGGCTTGTGGGAATGTCATTAATCTTTTAGGTACTTGTCCATTAACCAAAGTATTGAGCAAATCAAGATCTGTGATGCCCCATGAAAGGTGAAGGGTTCATCCTCTGTGGGTCATCAGTGTATTTACTAAATCACTCCATCCATATCTTTCAGTAACAACCGCAGATGTCAACCAGCTGGTGGTGCAAAAGAAAAAGTTTTCACCAAAGTCAGTCCTCTGGGATCCATTAATGTCAGCATACGTTACACGACACTCCATCTAGCAGTTGCTGACATATTTCATTCTGCACTAAAGGGACCACTCAACCAACCAACCAACCTTTGAGCTACCATGCCAGCTTGGTTGAAACTAATTGTACTGCAAATAGCTTTTTCTTCATCGTAAGCAAAAAGGAGTAAGAGTTGTTAAAACTTTAATGGTTTAGATGACTTTCTCGCAACATCAAACTACTGTCCTATTTTAAAAACTACTGTCAATCACAATCATGTCACACAGAGAAGAAATCAATTCTTGTGCCGTTAGTAGTGAACTGGAATCTGATGATTGACTGAACTATTTAACTTGCAGCTGTGTTCATGACAGACACTAATTAGCCACACGGGCAGTCGGACAGAAATGAGCGCAGCAGCCTTATATATAAATATACATTTGAAACCAGAAGTTTACATACAGCGTGTTAAAAGACACATGACCTTTTTTTTTCTCACTGTCTGAAATTAAATCCGACTAAGCTTTTGCTGTTTTAGGTCAGTTAGGATTACCAAAAAAAATTCTATTTTCTAAATGTCAGAATAATGAGAGAGATTTTTTTTTAGAGATTTTTTTTATTACTTTATTCAAAGTCAGAGTTTGCATACATTAAGATGCCTTCAGACTATTTGGGAAAGCCCAGATGATGATGTCATGACTTTGGAAGCTTTTGATAGGTTAATTGACAACATTTGAGTTAATTGGAGGCACACCTGTGGATGTATTTTAAGACACACCTCAAACACACTGCTTCCTTTTGTGACAACATGAGAAAATCTAAAGATATCAGCCAAGATATCAGGAAGAGAATCATGGACCTCCACAAGTCTGGTTCATCCTTGGGTACAATTTCCAGATGCTTGAAGGTACCACGACATTCCAGCATGGGAATGTCCAGCCATCATACCGCTCAGGAAGGAGACGGGTTCTGTGTCCCAGAGATGAAGTGCTTGATGTGAAATGTGCGAATCAACCCCAGAACAAAAGCAAAAGACCTTGTGAAGATGGAAGAGAGCGTCATTATCCACAGTGAAACCAGTCCTGTACCGACATGGGCTGAAAGGCTGCTCAGAGAGGAAGAAGACATTACTCCAAAAGAAACATAAAAATGCCTGATTACAGTTTGTAAATGCACACAGGGACAAAGACCTTCATTTTTGGGGACATGTCCTGTCCGGTCTGATCCATAATGACCATCGTTACATTTGGAGGAAAAAGGGGGAAACTTGCAGGCCTGAGAACACCATCCCAACTGTGAAGCACGGGGGTGGCAGCATCATGTTGTGGGAGTGTTTTGCTGCAGGAGGGACTGGTGTACTTCACAAAATAGATGGCATCATGAGGAAAGAACATTATGTGGAAATACTGAAGCAACATCTCAAGACATCAGCCAGGAAGTTAAAGCTTAGATGCAAATGTGTCTTCCAAATGGACAATGACCCGAAGCAAACCGCCAAATTAGTTAGAAAGAGGCTTCAGGACAACAAAGTCAGTGTTTTGGAGTGGCCATCACAAAGCCCTGATCTCAATCCTGGAGAACATTTGTGGGCAGAGCTGAAAAGACGTGTGAAGCAGCAAACCTGACTCAGTTACATCAGTTCTGTCAGGAGGAACGGGCCAGAATTCATCAAACTATTGTGAGAAGCTTGTGGAAGGAAACCCAAAACATTGATGTCAGTGAGAAAAAAAAAGGTTATGTGTCTTTTTATACAGTGTATGTAAACTTCTGATTTCAACTGTATAGATAGATAGATAGATAGATAGATAGATAGATAGATAGATAGATAGATAGATAGATAGATGCCAGTACAAAATAATCACAGAAATGCTGCCAAATCATTGTGCTTCTAATAATAACTGGCAGAACTAAGACGTGCTGTATGAAGTTACAACATCCCTTCCTGAGGTTAACGCCATGCTTTGTTCCACAGATCATTTCGACACATCATTACCATCTATTTGTGATGCTATGATTCAAACATTCGTCTGCATTGTGGCAGTGAATCTTGGGTAAGCAGATTTATGTGGTCTGAGACACTCTAATCTATATAATGGGCTTCAAGCAGAAGACCCTAATGTTGCAATAATGCTCAAGTTACTGCAAAATACAATTGGAATGGCACAACGGCAGACAGGAGAGGAACCTGACACTGTTCTGCAGAGGACCCTCCGACAAACTGCAGGAGAGGAGGCAGAAACCTGTCTTGATTGCAGGAATAAATATAAGGATTCAGCTACTTGGTGCCGCGTTTGAAAGCTTGAAAGTGGCTGATTGGTATCCGGAAGAAATTCACAAGTGGAAAGTTTCTATGCTGCTGTTCCTCCAGATGCTGTTAACTGTCACGGCAAAGCTTGAGGGCAGCAATTTAAAGCATAAAATCAGCCCCTCGTAGATGAGAAATGCAGTCTGTGAACTGTATAGTTTACTGCATTCACTGGCAAAGCACAGTAACTGGATTAGTATAAGTATTATTTAAAACCATGACAACTGAGACGCCATGGAAACAGCCATGATGTCAGAGGTTAGAAAATTGTTTCTTTCATTTCCTCAAAACATTTAAAGTCAAAGTTTATTAGCTGCCTCTTGAATCAGGAAACTGGAGAGATATTCTTTTAAGGGAACACACAGGAGCAGGTCGAGTCACATAAAACCAGATTATTATTGCATAAACTATCCAGCAACCTTTTAGAGAAAGCGCAAAGTGAATTACCTGGTTCCATAATGAAATATGTCAAATTTATGAGTCTGGAGTGAAGAACTGTTGCTTTTTTTTTTTTTTAATTTTGTCATTGCATTTGGTGCCAAAAGTTTCCAGTTGTGGCTTACAGCTGGAAATACACATCACCAGTTGGTTGCCACGTTGTCCATAAATGGATTTTCTGTCAAAGTGTCAGACAGTTTGGCAGCGATTGCTCAATGAAAGCTTCTCTTTAAAACATCAGCCTGAAAGCCTTCCACTCAACATGTCCAAACTACAGTTCAGAGCAAAGATGTTCTTGAAGCATAGAGCATGTATTTCAAATTCTGAATATACACTTTTTACTTGACTCTTTAATTTGTTGGATCACTAGAACTGCAACGTAGCACAAAATTACCAATGCAGAATCTATGTCTTGAAATATGCATTAAGAAGATAGAAACATTGGATGAAGGAGAGAAACTGAAGAGTGTTCTGATTCATTCATAATTTAAAGCCAGTTGACTTTGCACAAAAAGTGACAAGCTCAGGTCAAAATAAAGCATATAAGTGCAACTGTCCTCATTACGTTTTTTAGTTTTTAACTGAAAATGCACTGAAATAACTGCACCAAAAATTCCTGATTAAAGGGTCTGTAGTTGGAAAATTTAGCCATTAATGCATAACCTGCAAATGAGCTTCAGATACAATAGTCTGTAGCTTCTCTGGCACATTCACAGATGTTATGAATGTGCTCAAGGATAAATTAATTAAAAAACAAAGCAGATGTGTATTCAGAGTCTTAATGTTTGTGTATAGGCTATTTAAAATCAGGAGAACCTGAGGACTGCTTTCACCCACTTCATGCTAAAGCTGCAGAAATACTGCAAATAATACAATTAAACATAATACAGCATAACTTTAGTTTCTCTAGGATGCTCCATCAGGATAATAAAGGTGCTTGAAGTGAAATCATCTGGGGAAGGACGGATTCTTTATTTGCACTGTGCCACCCTTTTGAACCTGTTATGCACTCAGATTAGATGTCAGGGACAACAAGCTCTTTCTGTGTGTATGTTATAATGCAGAACGGCTCATGGATGAAATTAATTCATGGATTGCTCTGAACTCCACTGAACCTTTACGATTACATTTATTAAACTAACAACACATGTACGGCTAAATTCAGACATTTTTACAAAACTCTTTAAATCACTTAAACGCTCATATCTAAATTACCTCTTAACCGCTTCAGTGTTTGTTTGTTTTTTTTCTGTCTTCTGAGCAGAACCTTGAAGTATCTTTTGTTTCCTCAAAAGGCTTGCAGTGCATTTCCCAGAGAAAGACTACACCTGATTATTGTGTGTGTGTTTGATTATTTATAACCCCTGCCTTCATTAGGAAATCTAATCTGCAGGGCACCAGCAGGTCTGTGAAAGTGATTTTGCTGAAAAGCATCTAAGTAGGTCAAGTAAGCACGCTGTACGCAATTTAATATTTCCTAATTTACCAGAGAGCTGCAGCGTGAGGCTCAGGATTTACATGCATACAAGTTAGTTTCTCAAACGTGCTGTGAAATTGCTTGTTCGTCATAATAATCAAGAGAAAAATAAGTAAATCAAAAGAAGAAAAAAAAAATCAGGTTTTGTGAGTTTTGAAGGTGCTCCATTAGCTTCTCAGAGAGTCCGTTTCTGTGTTATTGTGAGTCGTCAGAATTCAGTTACTGTCGAATCTAATTAGTCAATTATATTCATATTTGCAACAGGTTGACACGCCTCATAGAGGGGTGACATTTTAATTATCCTGCAGTGGAGAATTGCGGAACAACAGCTGAAGAACTATTACATTACGGCCAATCCAGAGACGTGTAGTTCTGTTATGTCTAATGATCACAGTGAAAGTACAACTATGAATCTAGCTGAGTGAAGGGTTTCCTTTTTGGGAAGAACAGAATACTGTGTCTGCAGAAAACACAAAAGGCAAACACATGAAATGGTATAAAAAAAAATGCACACACACCGTCTATTTTTCTCCTTTTTTTTTATTGCTACCATGTTGAGAATGGGGGATGTCGGCTGTAAACACTGTGAACAAATTGCATTTCAGATTGATTCATTCTCGCCATAAAGGCCCTGCACACCCACACAGGAGTTTTCAATGATTGCAGCTGATTGGACCTCTGCTCAGGTTAAGCGTGGGTGGCAGTATGCTGTGAGTTATGTGAGATCACCTGACTGCAGCCGCTAATAAGAATAATAAAGTCGTCCCAGTCTGTGGTGCAGTAAAGTTCACACGGGAGTCCATTAGAATCAATGAAGCGGACTGCGCAGGCCGACGCAAGACGTCTAATTTAAAGCTAAATTAATTAAAATCATGTGCGGAGGCCAACATGAGTGTGCAGGGTCTTTACAACGTTGTGCATTAGCAGCATAGGAGTGAGAGCTTGAGGTTCAGTTTCTATGTAGAATGTATGTAATGCTTTAGACAGTTAAAAAATTCACCAATCAGCCACAACATTAAAAGCAGTTACAGGTGAAGTGAATAACACTGGTTGTCTCCTTACAGTGGCAAGAGGTGTGACGTTTACGGCAGCAAGTGGACTGTCAGTTCTTAAAGTTGATGGGTTGGAAGCAGGGAAATGGGCAAAAGTTAGTATTTACAAAAACTGGTTCTCGTAGGCTGCAGGGCCCAGTTGGTAGCACTGTTGCCTCGCAGCAAGAAGGTTGCCGGTTCACGTCCCGGTGGGGGCATCGGAATCTTTCTGTGTGGAGTTTACATGTTCTCCCCGTGCAGCGTGGGTTCTCTCCGGGTTCTCCGGCTTCCTCCCACACAGTCCAAAAACATGTTGAGGTTAATTGGTGATTCTAAATTGTCCGTAGGTGTGAATGTGAGTGTGCTTGGTTGTCTGTCTCTAAGTGTAGCCCTGTGATAGACTGGTGACCTGTCCAGGGTGTCCCCTGCCTTCGCCCTAAGTCGGCTGGGATAGACTCCAGCCCCCCACGACCCTAGTGAGGATTAAGCGGTGTATAGAAAATGGATGGATGGATGGATGGATGGTTCTCGTGGACTTCAGGAGGAACAGAACTGACCCGCCCCCTCTCTACATCAATGGCAAGCGTGTGGAGAGAGTCCACAATTTCAGGTTCCTGGGAATCCAGATCTCCGATGACCTCTCTTGGTCAGACAACACCTCAGCTTCCATAAAGAAAGCCCAGCAGCATCTACACTTCCTGAGAGTCCTGCTGACGTATTGTGTTTCCACCTGGTATGGGAGCTGCACCAGGGCAGACAGAGCGAGGCTTCAGAGGACAGTCAATGCAGCACAGAGGATTGTTGGCTGCCCTCTCCCCTCCCTGACAGACATTTACACCACCCGGTACCTCAACAGAGCTCGCAACATCACCAAGGACGGTTCACACCCCGGTTCTCAGCCGTTTGAGCTGTTGCCCTCTGGTAGGCGCTACAGATGCTCCAAAGCAAAGACCAACAGACTGAGAAACAGTTTCTTTCAGAGTGCCATCACCATCATGAACTGTCACATGTAAAACATCCACTCTACCTCAATAAGACTTCTCCACTATGTGCACTGTTTAAGTGTCCATCATCTATATGTAAATATTCATAATCTGTATCATCATGTGCAATGTTTCTTAAATCTTTTATTTCTTTTTATATATTTATCCTTTTTTATCTTTATATTTAAATGAGCAATTTTGCACTTTATTTTGTTTTTTTTACTGTTGCACTGAAGATAGAAGGAGCTCTCCACCTCGTTGCACACTGTATAATGACAATAAAGGGCATTAATAATATTGTGTAGGGTGTGATGTCTTCTTTTTTTCCAATCTCATAGAGTGTGTATGTCTGTGATTAGAGAGAAGAAAATCTGTGAAATTTCTCCTGATGTTTGTGACCAGATTTCAAAATCTGTTCGGACTTTAAAGCTCTTGTTATCTGAGTGTTTTTATAAAGACTGTATCTGAATTTAGGTAAGTAGTGAATAAAGTAAGTGATTCATAGTGCAACTGACAATTTCCTCCTAAGTAAAACAAACAAACAAACAAAAAACGTACAGTGTGTAACACTGCATAACTGTATGTATTTAAAATGCCTTTTTTGTGTCTGACTTTTGCCACAGATTTAAAACTCTAAAGTTAAAGCTACACCTTTACGTAAATTTATTTCAGACATACCAAGTGAGGGTCAACAACAAAACTACCAAAGCTGGCTTGTCTAAAGTCACAAACAAATTTTAAATTTCTGTACATCATCATTTCTGTCGCTAATAAACTGAATCAGTTGTCAATCGATGTGGGAGTTGTAGATACAACCAGATATCCAGTGTCGTGTCTGAGGACTCGTAACCTTTTCTAAGCTGACTTCGCCATCTGTGTCTCTTCCTTCTGCAGCTGTTACTTGCTGCTGCTTCCTCATATTCACGAGAAACACCGAACATTGCATCTGCCTCCATTATTACGATTCCATAAAGCAGGACAACCACAGAGAGCTGATCCAGTCAGTAGTGAAAGCCGGCCGATGTTTAGAACAGCTGTTGCGTTTTGTGTGTATTATTAGAATCATCTTGCATCGAGAGCTGGGATTGTAATATCTAATTAAAATCAATTTGACCAATGCTCTGTGGTTACATGAACGCTTGCTTTTCTTCCTACATCTGGCCAATAAAATGCAGCTGCTGGAGAAAAGGGAAACTTTTAATTCAACATCCAAGCCAATTCACAAAACTTACACAAAGGCATACGTAACACTTCTCTTTTTCACAGGCCAGAGATACAACCTAATACTGCAGTAGCTATATTTAAATCCTTTACTTGTAAGAGAAAATAACATGAACAATGACTAAATAAGTTACTTTTGTCAGTGTCAAAGACTCTCAGAGGTCTTTAAAGTGCAAGACCTCAAAATGCAGTACTGAAATTATTTGGGGGATGGACATGTTGAGAAATCCAGTCAGCTGATTCAGGTTGTTTAAGACATCTCAAAGGAACAGCTCAGCTCTGTTGACATTCAGCTTTGGACACGTTGAAGTCAACAGCAGTGGAGAGTCTGTGCTGCAGGTACGGTATTATTTAATGGCATTTAATTTAAGATTTCCTAATATATAGATTCAAATACATTTACATGTATTTTGCTTTCTTTAAAAAACAGGTTTCTGCAATTTTAAATGTTTTCTCCTTTATTTACAGAACGTTTCAAAGGCAAGATGGACATGCCAGATGATTACTACGTGGACTTTGCCAACTACAGCTCTTATGACGGCGAGGAAAATTATACTACATCGACGGAAGCAGTTTTTCGCCACAAATCAACATGTTTAAGTGAAGTCTTGTGTGTGCTTTTACTTGTAATCACTGTGGTCATTTTTCTGCTGGGCTTTTTTGGGAACGCTTTGGTCATCTGGATCTCTGGCTTCAAGATGAAGAAGACGGTCAACACCACCTGGTACCTGAGCCTGGCGATCTCTGACTTTGTCTTCTGCGCCTTCCTCCCACTAAGCATCACCAACACGGCGATGGAAGAGTGGATCTTTGGCCGCTTCATGTGCAAGTTTGCCCCTTCTGTGATGTTCCTCAACATGTTCAGCAGCATCTTCCTCCTCGTCATCATCAGCGTGGACCGCTGTGTTTCCGTCGTGTTTCCCGTCTGGGCCCAGAACCAGCGCACAGTTCAAAAGGCCTCAGTTGTGGTCGCCCTGGCCTGGCTTTTCGCCATTGGACTGAGCATTCCCTCTGCGATCTTTCGGGATGTTGGCAGCCACCTTGGTAGGACCATTTGCTTCAACAACTACACAATAATTCAACACAGTCACAAGATAGTCGCACTGAGCCGCTTCTTTGCAGGCTTCGTCGTCCCCTTCGTCATCATTTCCATCTGCTACTCCATCATCTTCCTCAAACTTCAAACCAACAGGATGACAAAATCCTCTAAACCCTTCAAAGTGATGAGTGCGCTCATTGCTGCTTTCTTCATCTGCTGGCTGCCCTACCACGTCTTCGTCCTCCTCGAGCTGAACCACCAAAACTACGACCACAGCGTGTTGACCGCAGGACTCAAAGTAGGCACTTCTATGGCAGCGGCAAACAGTTTCCTCAACCCTGTGCTGTATGTCTTCATGGGCAACGACTTCAAGCAGAAGTTCAAGAGCTCAGTGCTGTCAAAGATGGAGAACGCAATGGCGGATGAAGGCCGCACCACCAGCCGGTACCTGTCCAGGTCCAGCTCCATGGACGGCAGAGCTTCTACACACATATAGAGGTGCAGACGCTACTCGAAAACTGTTTCACAAAGTGCGCTCACTGGAAAAACCAAAATACACCAAGTATGCAATAAATAATACAAGATATGAGATATGTGTTTTTGCTTGTAAAAAAAAAAATCCATAAATGAAATTTGTATAGATTTTGCTGTAAAATGATCCACAAGCTTTAGTCTCAAAAACACATAATGTGGCTGAAAAACACGAGCCAGTATGTAAATGTGTCTCACACCAGAGAGTGGGTGACATCCGTCTCAGTTGTAAAATAAAAGGTTTGTAAAATACAAGACATATTTTTCTGATAATAAATGCACAAAATGTATTGTTGCTATATTAAGTGTTGTATAAAAATATATTCCTTGGACACTTTCACAAAAGCAATTTCTGTGTATTTGCGATCATGCGTGGTGGCAGCATCACATTTCACAAACAATTTGTTGCTTGCTTGAAGACAAATGTGCAAATGTGAGTCTTGCAGGGCTTGTGCATTCTCATGCATAGATTACGAGTCTGGTGTTTGTTTCGTCTGTGAAACACATGTAGGAAGAGAGGAAATATTCTAATGTTGAAATTTAGTAGAACAAGCTGGAGGCTTTTTTTGCAAGGAGATTGTAAATGTGAATATTTGCTTATTTGGGTAGAAATGATTGCTGTAAAATGTTCATTTGCTTTCTTGACTTCTTAAGTAAACTGATAAACACAACAATACACAAATGGAAATAAACCAAGGATAACATGCTCAATGAGAAGCCTCACTATTTCGTTGTTGTTCATCTAATACCTCAAAAAGCCCCATGCCCGAAAAGGGATGTTCTGTGGTTTTGTTTGTGTTGCAACTTCTATGTAAATCCGACTCCGTGGAAGTTTACTGTGGGCGTTTTTACGCCTCCGTCACCCCTCTGCTTACTCTGGTCAGTTTTGGTCTGTTGTTTATCTCACTAGCAACTATATAACCAGTTGTTATTAACAAACACTGTTGACGAATAGACGTGCAATTTTGTAATTTCATGTATGAAGGTTGTAAATGTGGTCTGTGCAATAAATGTTTGAATGATATTTGCGCCTTTTTTTATTTTATTTTTTTCAAATGAAACTGGAATAATTACCATTAGCTCTTTGATGTATTCTTAATCTCTCAATATTGAGCCATTATTTGCATTTGGAAGTTAGGCGTCAGACAGGTGTGGCCCGTCTGCCTTGTTGAAGTTCTCCCTGGAGAACGAGATGGTCGCCTCTCTGTGACTGTGTGTCACAGAGGGGAAAACTCTGAGTGTCATTTGTGCTTATGCACCGAATGGCAGTTCAGAGTATCTGGCCTTCTTGGAGTCTCTGTGTGGTGTCCTGGAAGGGGTGCTGCTTGGGGACTCCATAGCTCTCCTGGAGGACTTCTATGCTCACATGGGCAATGACGGTGAAACCTGGAGGGGCGTGAATGGGAGGAATGGCCTGCCCGATCTGTACCCAAGTGGTTACTGGACTTCTGTGCTAGCCACTGATTGGCCATGACGAACACCATGTTCGAACATAAGATTGCTCATAAGTGGAGCTGGTACCAGAGTACCTTAGGGCAAAGGTTGATGATCAACTTTGTAGTTATATCATCAGATCTGCGGCCATATGTGTTGGACACTCGGGTGAAGAGAGGAGCAGAGCTGCCAACTGATCACTACCTGGTGGTGAGTTGGATCCGATGGTGGAGAAGACTGCCGGACAGACCTGGTAAACCCAAACGCGTAGTGAGGGTGAACTGGGAACGTCTGGTGGAGGCCCCTGTCTCTGGGGTTTTCAATTCCCACCTCTGGTAGTTTCTCCTGTATCCTGGAGAGGTTGGGGACATGGAGTCAGAGTGGGCCATGTTCAAAGCCTCCATTGCCTAAGCGGCCGTTAGGAGCTGTGACCAGAAGGTCTCTGGTGCCTGTTGTGGCGGGAACCCCAAAAGCTGCCAAGCTGAAGTAGGAGACTTTCGGGCCTGGTTGGCTCGGGGGTCTCGTAAAGCAGCAGACAGGTACCGGTTGGCAGACAGGTACTGGTCCTGCTGCCTCTGCGACCTGACTCTGGATAAGCGAAAGAAAATGGATGGATGGGTGGATTTAGTTTTTAACCTGGTAAGTCAGGAAGAAGAAATTCTTGTTTGGAATGGTAAGGGTTAAAAAAATAAATCCAAAGTTAAAGAACAGCAACACACATCTACTACTTATATATAGTCACCACAAGCATAAGATGCGACCAGGTTTCACTGCTTTGAAGATAGGTTTTGACACCATTACCTGTTAGAAATGTAGTGAGTAACCGAATCGAAGTATCACAATAGTAAAATTACTTGTAACTTGATTACTTTCCATTTCCTTTGGATTACCACAGTACCAAATACTCAAATAGAGACAAGAGAAAAGAAATATCTGCATGTGCTTACATGTGCTTGTGTGTGGTAGTATATCATTCTTTAGCTTGCTTTAAAGTATATTTTAAAATTGTAATCCTCCCCATGTTTTCTAAATGCTTTGGCATTCTGATTACGTCTTTTTGTTCTGCATACTGCCGTTCACTCACATGTGACAAACAAGCAACACATGAATGACATGCAGTCTGACATACAGACATCGGACAGGTAGAAAACAGCCGACGGCATCAAGCAATACAACAGCAAAAACAAGAGTAGCATGCATAAGCACTGAAACAAAGTAAAACAAAAGCAGCCAGAAAACAAGAACATGCATTGGACAACAGCTGCACGTACCACAGAGAATGTCCATGACAGAGTCTGCTTTTATCTAGCTGACTTGAGAATAAATTTGTACAGTTGTAGTGTTTTTTTTTTGCAAAGTTTGGCTGCAGCAGCTTGGAATGATGACAAACCAAATACAGTATTTGTTTTTGGAACTTTCAGCAGAATAAGACGAGCAGCACAGGTGCTGTTAGAAGCGCATCTTGTTTGCAGCAGGTGACACGGATGAGAGGTGCACGACTAAGGAGGATTTAATAAATGAGCAGGGTGACCTCTCCGCTCAACATTTTCTTAGTTATGTTTGTGCAGACACTTCTGAATATATGAGCCCACCAAAAAAAAGTGAAACTGTGAAACGTCTTCAAGGTCAAAACTGTTCTTCCTCTAAGGGGGTGTAAACTGCACATAAATATATAATGAACGCGTATCTGCTGTGAAGAGTTAACCTTGGAACAGAATCAGTGTAAAGTAACGCACTTCCTACTCAGCAACAACATAAGAGGAATCATAATGAGAAGGAGGGTGACTAGTGATTTTTGTGATGTTGAAACAGCGCTGAGTGGGGGAAAGTCTGTGACTGCAGAGGTTATGCAAAAACACTGGCAGTGAGTCACAATGAAACTTTGGACAACTTTGTAGTATATGTGAAAGAGATCACTCAAAGTGAACGAGAGGCAAGTTTCATGGAAGTTTCTTTTCCCCTTTTATTGCTTTTGGAATTTAAATTGGGTTTTTCGACAAGAACTTATATTTTTTTTAAAAAGACTCGGATTTCTACCAAGTAATGTCAGTTAATGAAAAATACAAAATGTAAAATAAGTGATTGCTAAAGTATTCACCGCTTTTGAAGTGACTCACCTGATC
>NW_007577808.1:396347-418635 GCF_000690725.1 Stegastes partitus | reverse complement strand
TTTTGTCAACCCCCATTTTGGGAGCCTCTGCAGCACAAATGGTAGACTTTCAGATGACGCAAAAGCAATTCAAGGTATAATTTCATTAATTTAAGAATCTAAATGATAATCTCTACCTTCATTTGTTCCATAGCTTAATTTCTTTAATGGACGAGAGATGGTATAACGTCTGCAAACAATGCATATTTTCAATATTGCTACTGGAGACCTTTGTAAAAAACAAAACAATAACAGTAGACCATAGTACTTTATTTAATTCACTCATTTATTGGGCCTTATTACATTACATTCATTCCATAGAAAATACATTCAGATGTGACACCTGTTCAGTAAGTGCCAGCTGCTCAATGAAAGCAGGAGCCAATAAAGCATGTGTTAAAAATAGAAACGACTTCTCCCGTCTGCTTGTTGCAATACAAATATTTCTGATGTGTCAGCACACACTATAAAAATATATTTATATTATACTGAAAATGGAAGTCAGTTAATGTTTTCTGGCTCTCAGTCACCAGTGTTGTTTTTTGTTTTTTTTAGATTTCATATTCCTGTATGTGTGTATTTATATATTTGTTTATTTTGAAGCATATGGCAGAGCACATTGAGTACCGTTATAAGACGTGCTGCTTTCTCTAAAAATCTGAGCAGTATTTTTCCTGGAGATTGTTTAATGTTTTTTTCTTTTTCTTTTTTTTTTAAATTAGGAAGAGTAAAATTATTACCGGCTTTAACAGTTTCAAAGCTTTTCTTACAACAAAGCAATAAAAAAAATAAAAAATAAAAAATAAAAAGATGACAGTTTTCACATTCAGTATGATTGGCTGTCATAAATAAATCTACAACAATCACTACGACTAAAATTAACCTCCAGTCTAATACATGAGTGTAATGCCTAATTCTTTAGAGATCTTTGGGGAAGATGCTGCACCGTGAAGTGCTTTTTGGATTTTTGCATTGAGTCCAGTGTTAAGAAAACATATTCACAACCAAATTAGTCAACATGTGCACTGGACACGAGAGATAAATAAAAGCCGACGACATTAATCCTCTTCTCTCCTTGAGTCAGTGCCTTCAAGAGGGATTATTCATCTTCTTGAATACGAGGAGCCAAGAATTCACTTCTTTACCTCTTGATCATTTAAAACATGACTTCTCCTACATACAGTAAGTTGATTAACTTACAAAAACTTGGAAACACACAGTATCTTGATCAGGTAGTTATACCCTGCATATTGCATTTTTCCCTCTAACAAAGTTTTAAAGTATTCAGTGAGCTTCATATACAAAATAGTTCTGTAACTGTGATAGCAGCAGAAAATTTAATGTTTTAATTTCTCCTAAGAGCTGTTTATCTTTTGCACAAAATAAGCGTATACAATACATTTTACGGTATCGTATCATATCTTTTGGGATGCATGTTTTTCCACTGGCATCAAATCACACAGCGCAGACAGATGAGCCTCTCTGTAGCCAGACAGCTACTGTACCTTCTTTGTGTTAAGGCATGTGCACATGCCGACACAGCACATGTGCATAGAGCAGGATAAGAAGTGCTTTTCATTCAGCAAAAGAGGAAAAAAGAACCTCCCCAGTCAAAACTACCTGTCTGCGAATGCACAGCTGCTGAGGTTCAACAGAAAATTGAAAAAGATGAGTAAAAAAAAATTAAAATAGGCGACTAAAGAGACCAGCGTCTTCTCACTACACCTTCACCCTATGTGACTTCACTGAAGAATCATCATCCAAAAAAACTACTGAAGTCATGAAATCCTACAAAATAGCAGTCTGTTGACACAACAGTCAAATTAAAAGAGGCAAAAAAAAACTGGAAAAAAAAGGGAAAAGAAACGGATCACATTTATCATCTTGGCATATATTCCTCTGGAACTCCAGACATGTTTCTTTTCTTCAAGGCAGAGTTTACTGTTTTGATCAGTTCATTGATGTTCGCTCGCATTTCAGGAGTGTACGGGTCGTACTCGAGCTTACGCAACCCCGATCGCTTGAAGTTTCCGTCCTTTTGGCCCTCGACGCAGAGCAGGCGATCCTCAGAAACCTTCAGACCCAGAAACTGGACCATCCCCTTGAGCTGGGAGAACAGATCCCTCTTCAGATTCTCAAAGTGGACCACATGGACGTTCTTCCCGTAGTTCAGCCAGTCCAACGTGTGGGACGCCCACCAAGGAGCGTAGTTCTTGACAAACTCAGGCCACTCTGTGGGACAAAGGAGAGCATAGAAAATGAATAAACAAAGACGTGTGGGTGGCAGCGAGCCAGATGAAGACCTTTATAATGTGCAACATGAAATATGGCGGACAGAAAACCATTTGTTCAGCGTTGAGACGCTAAGGTTTGTGAAGAATAAGACACAATTCAATGTTATGTGTAAAGCAGGAACATTTAGCACACTCACAATTTACCTAATTTGATGTGACGGACACTTTTATAAATAAAATGGAAAAAAAAGGAACATTTAACTAATTATTAGTATTGCTGTATGTATATTTCTGACCCAGTAGATTAACCTATAACCTAGAATAAATCTACAAAACACTCATAATTGTTATTGTGACAAAAACACACGTGTATGAATGCAAATATTCAGAGTTATAGGAGTCACTGGAAACTCCAGAGTGTTGTGATATACAAGGTCTTTACGAGTGCATGTAAACTTTAGCTTGTACTGTATAAATAGGCAGAACAGAAACCAAAGGAAGCCAATGTGGAGGAATAAAGAGACAGTGAGGTTCTGTTGAAAGTGATTGGAAACTAAATCACATGTGAAAAAAGGTGGTGCAACATTCTGTCTATTGTGTTTCTGGAGATAAGAGCTTAAACGAGGAAGCTGTTGCTGCAACTTGTAGAATTTTTCTTTTAAGTTGCACTAAATTTGAAAAATAGCTTTTTATTTTTAAGCAGGGGTAAAAAATTTCCCTTTTTGCTTTTACTTAAGTTGAACATTTTACTCTTAACAGTTCAATGAAATGTGAATACAGTGGCCCTGAATAAAATGAATAACACATGTGAGGAATGACAGAAGGGGAAGTGAGAGTGATGATAACAGAACACTGATGTCATTTAGCTGCAGAGGCCTGCTGCAATTCATGGCAGGAACATTAAGTCATTTCTGAAATGTCTGGACGGTTAAATGGCCATTCTTGGTTGTCAGTCAAACTGCAGAGCTACTGTAGGAAAATCATTTTCTTGCAGCTTTCACTCATTGATTATCTACTGGACCATAAAAGCAGCAGCTGGCAGGAGCTGTGCTGCATTAGAATGCATCTTTACTGCTCCGAGAGGTTGTCGTTAAAGTTTAAAGCCTGCTGACTTTGCAGTGCTGTCGCAGAGGCCGACGATAGAGGCAAGTTTAGTAGCAGAGGAGACAGAATATTATATGCTTCTGAAAACACGACCAGCTGAGGAACTGCATTTCTGACTACATCGACTCTGTTCTCATTTTTTTTTTCTCTATCAGGCTTTCAAAAGGAGCCCGAGCTTAAAATACAAAGAGACCAAAATAATTTAAACTCTTGCCCTGAAAATCCTCTTCTGCTAATGTCTGACTGAACATCAAATTTAGTGGAGATGCGTATGTTTGTGGTTATTAGCGGAGGTTTGACTTCGAATGTTTACGTAAGAGCCTTTAACTAAATCTGCCAGAAAACACTGGGAAAAGAAAAAAAACAACAACCCACTGTGCTCTTCTAAAAATGACATGTCCTACAAAATAAGTTACGCTCGCCCCTGAACTGACTTTATGAGGCCACACTGGAAGGCGTCAGTGTCGGTAACATCATCCGAACCCCACAGTGTCCCTCTGCGGAGGTGAGCGCATCGAATCATACATGTGGGGTCGCGTACGCAATGTCACGCTGACGCTCAAAGTGGAGCCGCTCGCTCTGTATTTGAAGTGGCAGCTGTCAAAAGGACTTTCTCTTTACTGACGCCGCTGCATCATTTCACGACCGGCGCGAGGAGTAAACACTCATTGGAGATGGCAGGGCAAATGTGCTGATGTTTTCACAAAGAGAGACAACTGCTGGGTCGGCAACTCTGCAGCCTCTGGAAAATCGATTAAACCTCATAGAAAGTCAGGGAGACGATACGCGGACAAGACAAAACCAGTTGCCATGGTAACCGAGACACAGTGAACTGGGTGGATGCAGAGACTAGAGCATAATATGCATGAAATATTAAGGTGTCTTATTAAGGAGGATAAAATATGGCTTCTATTTTATAGTTACGGCTCCCAAAAGTTCCATTCTTTAATCCTGCGAGGAAGACTGACCTTATTAATAACGTCTCTTAATCATCGAGCAGACGTAAAAGGAATTTAACGTGTCCAAACTGTGCTGACGCATCGCTAAATGGTTGCACAATGCAGCGTGACGCACTGGATGAACGGCAACATGTCCAAATCTGCTGCACGACAAAGTGGACGAAAATGGACAAATGCAGGGCCCTGAACGCTCATGTCAGTTGTGGTAAAAATCAAACGTGGAATTATTTCAGAAATGCTCAGATGATGTGTTTTTTTACCTCTGGAGCACATACTGTGGCATAAAGTATGCGTGCTGAGTGGAGAAAAATCTGTTCCCACAACTTTCTTAAAGGAACAGTTTGTTGGAAAATATATCTGCTTAGCTTAGCATAAAGACCGCTGCTTAGTCTGCTTACAAGCACATCTAGAGATCACTACGAACATGTAATGTACTGTTTGTTCAGGCGTAATGTCCCCTGAGAACTAGGGACTTTCTGTCGTTGTCACTTTCACTTCCAGTTCTATTTTCTTACGAAGACATCTCAGAACAGAGAGACAAAAGAAAGAGTAGCTGATAAAAGTGCTTTACGGGCAACAGAAAGAGAATTTTATTTGGCCCATGACTCCTCTCCAGGATATGAAGAGTTTGAATTATTGCTTTAAGTGTCTGCAGTGCAACTGGGAAGCATTTCTATAAAGAATGTGTCCATTTTTTAATGTACATTATCCGTGTATGAGTATAGATTTTCCAATTGCGTGTAGAACGATCGTCTGAGTAACAGGACTGGTGGTGACACACGTCATGATCCGGGCGGACCTGTGCTGGTTGGTTCACGGTTTCATTTCTCGAAAAAGACACTTGGACCGCGTCCAATATCATGGGAATGGTTTTGAAATGGCTTCAGATTAAAAACGTCGTGCTCAGCCACACTGGTTGAGGTTAAAACCACAAATGCATCCCATGGTTTGCATATTTCCTCCACTTCCTCACCATTTTGCGTCACCACAGATCACGTCCCGATTCTTTGATCAGATTGTTTGTTATCAACCTATCCATTTGGTTTCTGTGGCTAAAGGCATGTTGTTGTGAGGCTTTATTCCAGATTTGTACATTCATCCAGTCAGCACATCAACATCTTATGTAGTCAGTTTAAAAATGAAACCCGTCCTCAGTGATTTAGTTTGATAAAGGATTTCAATCTGTTTGCATAAACTGTAAAATAACATCTTTACTGTGGAGCCACACATTTCAGCAGCTTACCTTTCCCCCTCCAGTGGGCCTGGGAGGCAAATCCAATATGCCCACCATATTTGCGGTTGAACTCTGCCATGAGGGCCTTATAGGGGTTTCGGATCATGATGATGCTGGAGTCAAAAGCTTCGATCTCCTTCTTGCCGCTCTCATGCGTCTTAATGCAGATCGTCCTCCCACTCCGCCAGTGGTCGCGCTCCCCTTTGAATCCTGCCAAACAACGACGTCCAACAGTGAGTTTATTTAATTCACACAGACGTATTCATGAAAGAATGTTTAAGAAACACCTCAGATACCTTTATTGTAAAGGGAGCCATCAAAGTAGTAGCTGCCGGTGTAGAAACCAGTGGCGAGCTCTATGAGGTGGCGAGCCCAGGTGTTTCCAGCTCCCGGGAAACTGGCGAGAGCCACCAGCTGTTTAGCGCGAGCGGGGAGGAAGTGTCGGTCCATGCAGCGGTTATCTGACGACGCACAAACACAGACAGGCTGAATTATTGATCACTGAAAACTCTAATAAAGTATGACATTCTGTGACAGTGTTTCCAGTGACTCTGTTCAACACATTAAATCTCCAATTAGTCACCGACTGTTAGTCACTTCCTGGTTATTAGCACAGTTTTGTAATAACAAAGGCTACAGGCGAAAAAATTATTATGTTGAAACTTTGGAGGACGGTGGCAATTACATCACATCATCATTAGAGAAGCAGGAAAGGTCACAGTGGGGTTATTTTTTGCTGCGTGTGGGCTCCATCCTCTGATTCCTCCTCATAACAAATTGCCTAATAATGCCCACATTAATGTGCTGATTAAAATGAGCAGCTTAAGAAAAAAAAAAACAGTGGAGTCTAACCAATGCTTATTTCTGAGTTCAGCAGAACATTTGCGTTAACTTCACTTCCCACCGCAGCTTGTTGTTGTTTAGTCTTATTTTTCCTTCACAGTGTTAAATCTCTGTTTTTTGTTAACGAGGCTCCGTGTTTTTGCTGATCCAGGCCGCAGCTGTCTGGTGCTCTGAGGAAACACTGCCCACAACAACACATGCACAAGAGGCACAGTAATGCTGCAGCTCAATGATGCTATTTGGAATAATTTAAAAAAAAGTGTGAATGATATATTGGTTCCTATTTTATACATAAATAAAAAGACATATTTTTAAAGAAGCCTGAAATCTGGTTGCTACAGTGTTTAAAGGGATGTTGTGTCTGAGGCAGATTAACTGAAGGAGCATTCAGTTATGCAGGATGGCAGTAACAGTAAATATAGGAGGACATTATTTTTTAAGTAAACTTCATAGGAAATAAATTATTGTAAATTAAGAAAAAAAAAACAGACCAAAAATGTAGGCTATGAAACATGCACATATATAAATGAATCAACACAGCTGATGTATTGTAACGTACACCAGCTCTGGTGCACAGAGACATACATTAAAAAATAAAGTTCACCCTTTAACTTTTTGTACTTGACTGTGTGACTTTGCTGTGACTGTGACTCTATGCACATTAATGCTAGAATGTTTTTCAGGCTCCGTGCTTCAGCAGGTTCAATTTGACAATAATAAAAACTACAAAAAGTCAAAGTCTCAGCTTTAATGTTGAAGCTCTAACAGAACCACCTTGATGTCTGACAGATGAGGCGGCATGCTTTGGGCCACATGTTGTTCGTTTTTTACCCCCACGCCATCCTCTGTCTGTAAAGAACTTTGTTCCTCATTTGAACTGGGTGCTTCTTTTGTATGTTTCTATGAACTAGCCTTTCTGTTTTTGAGGCTTATCTTGGTTTTGATTTTTGCAGTCACAAAGTCTTTTCTTGATCGTTGACATGTAAACCTGTTTCCTGGAGAGATGACTTGACTTGCTGTGCAGTCATAAAGACTCCTCAGTCTACCGGGTCCTTTGCTTAGAAGCAATGCACCTGTGATTGTGGCGAGCTTTGATGCCTCTTGTGATGCATGTTTTGCTCCGTTGAGCCTCATTATGATCTTCTTCCTATTTGCTGCTTCTATAGACAGAGCCTCACCTCAATCTAAACGGCAGCTCTCCATTCATCATCAGCCGAAGCGTGAGAGCTCAGAACTGATTGAACATTTAGCATCCAAGTGTCCAATTACGTTTTAATTCTTGCCTTTAGGCAGAGTGTTTATAAAGTGCTACACATTGCTTTCCATGCTGACATAAATCTACTCAGATTACCTGTCTGAAACCCATTCATTTGTGTTTCTGTAACTTTCAGCCACTGCGTATTCATTTTTCACTGCAATATAAAATCCTGCATCTCTATGGAAACAGCACAGCCAGAGAACTCAAATAAGCCTTTTGTGAAGTGACACAGCTATAATGACATAAATCATTTTTAAAAAATGGTTCGAGCGAATGGTCTGTTTTTGTCCATTTTTTAAATGAAAATAAGGTGATTTTGATTAAAAAGTCAACATTGTAAGCTTAGATTTAGTTAGATTTCCCGACAAAAAGGAATGTCACAGATTATTAGACAATCAGATAATTGAAAATTTGACAATTACAGTTTGTGGCTTTGATGAATTGTGATTTCAGACCAGATGACAGGTTTTGGGGTTCGGAGGGTTAAAGTTAAGAATCTGCACATTCACATTGGATCTATAATCCTATTGTAAATGGAATGCGCTGAAGCCCAGAGACTGGAGAACAAAAAAATATGTTCTTGTCAAAATCTTTCAGTCTGTATTTCCTGCACACAGACGGTGGCTAGCACTTTGGCTCCCTGAAGCTGTTCACATTCACCCTCCACATACTGCTGTGACTATGCAGCAAGCAGACACCAAACTTTACCTTGAACCTGCGTCTGGTACACAACAAAGAACTTGTCGTTCCCACAGCTTTCAAACTCTTCCCCGTGGCAGCGGTTGAGGCACATGTCCTCGTTCTCCAGCTCATGAAGGGAGAAGAGAGGAGTCGGGAAGCCGCAGTAACATCGATCTCCAGCCAGGACAGCCAGCGATTTCTCCTGAAATACAGAAGCCATTAGACACTGAAGACAATCGCACAACGTATAAAATGTACAATTCATGAACACACACGACTGCTCACCCTCTCCGTGCACATGTCCACACACTTGTCCACAGACATGTTTTGGATGATCGCGCTGAAAGGCAGAGCCAATGTGACATTGTCTGGCCGGTGGAAACACCCTTTGAAAATGGCACTGCCATCTGAAACAGACAAACCAGGATGTTACTCGCCAGCAGCAAAAATAAAACAGTACATACTCTGGTTTCATAGTTCCTGAGCACAGCCTCTATCAGTGGCCTCCAGCCACTGACCCCTGATGAAGAGATCCCAGTGGGACGACTGAGGCCCTGACCCGCCTGCAGACTGAACCAATAGCAGCGCTCAGGAGCCTGCAGTGTGATGGTGACCTTTAACCTCCGGTCCTCTCTCTGGGCTGATGGATGGACCGTATATCACAAAAAGCAGATAAGAGCTGCTCCCTTCTTTCACTTGAAAGTGTTAGTTTATCTTTCAGATCATGTTTCACACACTGGCTGCATATGCATTAAAAAATAATTACAGAGCTACTGTGAAATTATTTGCGATCAGCTCTCAGACTTTTTAGAATAAACAAACCAAATTGGAATGATAAAGAGGTTTTCATTTATGATTGAAATGTCTCACAGGCTACGTTTCAAGTCCCTGCTAAAGAATATCTCAACATCTATTTCACATTTCTTTCAGCCTGTCAACATGTCAGCGATGCTGATATACAGTACTTATGAAACTGTCTCTGCTGTCAACAGACGGTTATGAATTAATAACAGAGTGAGAGAAACCAAACACAGATTTCTACCGTGACAGATAGCGTGATGAAGACAGCTTGCTTGCTCAAACATAGCTGAATAAAATATGCAAATGGAGCCATGCGTATGCGCTACTCCTTCCTATTAATGTTCAAGCTGCCAATAACTGCAACTAACCAAGACTGCTGCACTCACCTCCGCTTCTCTTCTTTGCAAGTGTCAACTATCACTGTTGTTAGGTGTTAAAGTAAGTTACCAGACCTTGCAAATTAGCTCGAGCTGTGTGTGTGTGTGTGTGTGTGTGTGTGTACTGTTTTATTTATTCTTGACCTTTATCTCTGAATAAAAGTTAAATTTTTAACGTCATCTCTAAGTTCTCTGTATTTTCCTGCAGTATGCTTGCAGCACCTTTGCTCTCACGTGTTTGAGCTTCAGATAAATTTGAAATGTTTTATTGGAACTGCAAGGGAAGCTGTGCTTCCTCTTTCTGCTTCTCTACTTGACTTTTCTACTCTGATTCGTGTCTGTTTGTTGATCACAAACAAGGTCTAGAGAAGCAAATGACAGCTGCGTCTATGTCGGGTTATTGTAGCTGTTGACTGTCAAGCATGTGAGCTCATAAGTGGCAAAAACCCACAAAACAGCCACCTCAACACATTTCCTGCATTTCCTCTTTGATGTCCTGAGTCGGGCTCACATGACAAGCGATCAGGGTTAGAGGTGAAAACGCAAACACGAGGAGCTTACACAGCAGTTTGATAACTGGCAAACAGAGGAAGAAAAAGCAGAAATGAAAATAATAATAAACAAACAGCAGAGAACCAGGAACGACAATTTATAGATTACAGATGGATCATGGCTAGATTGATGAGCTGTGTAAATCGTTGTCATAGTTCTAAGAAATAGCAGGCAGGTGAGAAAAAGGAAGATGGACACGGTTTGAGAGGTTACCTCACCTTGTGGCTGGGACTTTTTTAGATTTCAGAGTAAAAAAAAGGAACTAATAATAGCTTAAGCACCAATTTTACACAAACTCTGTGAGAGCAGGATATTGGCATCCTGTTTTCACTTCTGATAATCAGCTCTTTCTTGCAGCATTTCAGGTTTTACCAGCAGGCAGCGATTGTTTAAGATGCAGACCACGGCTGGCTGGGCTACGTAGGTAGAACAGCTCTCCGGGGGAAAGAGGTAAACACAACAGAGCAGCCTGCTCCCAACAGTGGCAATAAGCAAAAATAAAACAAATATTTTCCCCTCAAAGCAGCCAAGGTTGTTATGTTTCTGGATCAAAATTGCATTTCTGTGCTCTAGTGGATGCTGTCAGTGATACAGTATGCTCAGGTGTGTTCAGGTCTTTTTTAGGACATGGACATAAATTAAATGTTTTCAATATCTTTTTTAAAAGGGATATTTACACGTCCGACTATCTGAGACGCTGGTGAGTCAGAAGGCAGCGTCTCAGCCTCTGGGTCAACTTTTGTGACTTAAGTTATTGAAAGTGGAAATGGTTCCAATTTCAAATGTGACAGCGCTCTCTTGTGGAGCAGCATGTGGTTTGTATGAAGCACACGACGTGGGTTTTGTGTTGTTTCTTTGTTGCTGGGCGTCGGACTCACAGCGGCGCGCTGACTCCTGGCTCAGCTCCAGCCTATAGATGGACAGTCTGTTGGCTCCTCCACACAGGTTGCTCTTCTCTCCTTTGCACTCCATGTTGCATTCGCTCTCTGAAGCGTTGGGCGCCTGAATCTTGTGACCACAGTAGCACTCAGCTCCAAACTCCAGGCCTGCATACATATAACCTCTGGAGGGAAGAGGGAGAGAAAACAGGAGGAGGAGGGGGGAGTAGCATTGTTAGTCAAAGAAGACAAACAGGCTGAAGTGATTGTTGTGAACCTTCATTATGTTTCTTAATCCTTCACAGGCCGGCACAGTTTATCCTTCTGAGCAGCTGGGTGAGCTGTAATCAATAAAAACAAACAAATGATACACTGAGGATGCAGCAGATGAAAACACATGAAAACATGGCTCTAAAATGATATATCTCCGTTTGACGACTGAAAATGAGAGATGTTATATTTTCTGCAGGCCTCTAAGGCGAAGCCAATTATAACCGAGTGTGCTTGGGAACTGAATTCATCACACAAAGTCTCTATTTTCTGTTGCTTCATAGAGGATTTGACTCCCAGGAGGCCTTTCAGATGCAATTAGACGTCTAACACACCCCTCACACAGGACAAATCCCCTGGGCTGTCAATCAAACCCCAACCTCTGTGTGCTACTATGTGTTGCCCCTCATTTGTTTGTCTGTTTTTATTAACCCGCTGCTCGGGGAGAGGAGGCGGGCGGGCTGCAAGAGGCAAGAAGCGAGAGGAGAAGGGAGCTGAAAACAACCATCTCTTCTCTGCTCCCATTCTCCGCTCTGTGAACCAGTGATGGGTGTAATTCAATGCATTCGATAGAGCCGTCCCTGGTATTCCTCAGGGAAGGGAAAAAAAAAAAAAAAAGAGGTGAGAGGAAGACGGTGAAGAAGCAGAGGGAGGAGATGTGAAGGAAAACAGGTAACAAGGGAAGCAGGGAGATAAACGCTTTGAAAACTGGAGCACATATTTCTGTTCTTTATATATTAACACGACAAAAACACAAAGAATCCACAAAAAAATGTATTTTAGCCAAATAGGAACACAACATTGAATCGACTACTGTTTCCATTAAAATGGATGAGTTTGAAACTGTGTGATGACCGAATGTAAACTTTTAGTAGTCAGTAATCCAGGACAGAAAAACTATTCACAGTATCCAGCAGCTCATATTATTCGCCCCAGGCTCGGTAAGAGTTTAACATGACCATAAATGAAGGCCGGCGAAGTTTTTCCACAGAAAACTCTTCATGGATCACGATCACATTGAATTAGAGTCTTTCCCAAACTGAAGACACAAAGTTGGAAACACTCTGAGACAACCCTCAGACTGCTGTCTGAAACATCACTGTGTGCTGGAGCATTAAGACGTCCCTTCACCGAAACCAAGGCGTCAAGCCCAAAATATGAGACACAGCCTCAGAGCAAAAGTACACAAAATATCTGCACTTTTAGTCACGCAGCGTTTCAGTTAAACATTCGCCCGTGTGGTGTTTTCAACTGCGATAAAACAAAGGGACGGCGTAATCTCACCTCAAGCTCGTATCACATGAGCTTTATCAGCGGATGTCTTCAAACCAGCTGCTGAATTGAAATCTCTGTTTGCCTTCCCAGGCCCTCTCAGTCACCTTTTGGCAAATTTCTATTTCAAGAAGGAATTCTGAAACTGTGAATACTGTGCCTGTATGAAAATGTGATCAGATTAAAAGCTCCAAAACCAGGACTGGAGGTGAGCTTTTTGGCTCATCTGTGTGTTTTTTTTTTTTCTCTCCGGTATTTTAATTATTATGCCTGTATTAGTCAATAACTGGCCATCAGATCAGATCAATCCTTCTGGCTCTAAAACACCTCAAATGGGAAAATACCTTTTAATCGCTGTCAGGTTTTTAATCTCCACATCAGGTCTTCTGCAGTATCAGTTCTACTTTGTTTCACAGCTGAACAGTGAGAATACAAAGATGTGAAGGCAGCGAGATAACTGATAGATGAGCTTTGTGTTGTTTGCTGCTGTTTTACCTTTCTGCACAGTTGTCTTGGCAACGGAATACAGTCATTTTTTTGTAGTCAAAAAAGGAAACTCCTCTCAGCGCTCTTTTCTGAGTGTCGTCCACGTAGCAGCCAATGTACTTTGCTGGAAAAGAGAAGAAAAAAAAAAATACATAAGTTAGGCGCACATACAGATATATTGAGTACATGTACACAGAACATTCAGAATCCTTTGTGAAAAGTGAAAACGATCCACAACGGTATCTTCTTCACGAGGCGGTGTAGTAACAGAGCACATGAGGAATCCAAACTGGGGCAGAATGCTTATTTATTTATAAGGACACACATCCCCTTCTAGTGGCCTGTAACTGTAGTGGCAGTCATCTCGCTGCATTTTTCAGAAGTGTGTGGGGGCTGGGCTCCAGTGAACCTCTGCAGAGGGATACAGTGACCCTTCAACGCCTTCTTGCCTCTCATTAAAACAATGTTCTCCTGTTTGACCAGGCCACACAGGCTCTCCCAACAAACCTCTCGCCATCTGTGCTGTGCTATTACCCCTCTGAGCCTCTGTTAATAGCTAAATGGCCGAAGCATACAGCCCCCTGCATTACCTTAATTGTCGGGCTCTAAAGGCCTGCATTTCAGCAGCATGTGGTGTGCTGCAGTGGGCTGTAATCTTCCTTCTAACTATTGTTGTGCTCGGAAATAATCTGCTTTTTGATGGAGGGGAAATGCTGCTTTAAATGGAGCTCTGGTTTGAATAAGCACATTTCTGTTTAGCTTGACCTGAGAGTGGAGGATAAAACTGCAGATGCGACTATTTAAACACACAAACCCTCTGAAATAACATAGTACCCAGTGAGTCATATTAACTAATGTATTTCATGTGTACTCTTCCTCCAGCCTGCTTGTTTTCCCATCAGTACAGTACGTGTCCGAGCTGCTGCATCTTTTTACTGCAATATTCCCTCCAAATTACATTCACAGTCAAAGAGAAGGATTGCTTATGGAGTAAGAGGAGGGAAACCCATCTCTTAACCTCCAACACAACGTGGTTAAGTCTACCAAGTAATGAGCGGTGCTGGATGCACGAGAGCAAACGAACGCTTTGAAGCTATTAATTACTGCATCATCACGTTCAGCTGCAGTCTCGTGAGGTTCGCATTTCAGAAAAAGGAAAAAGGGTGGGAGGGAAGAGGAGGACTGAGAAACCGTCATTTCATCAGATAACCCAAAGCTTGAATGTACATGTAAACATGTTTGTTTTCCTGTCCTTGAATCGGAAAAAAAAAAAAAAAAAAAAAGCCTACCACTGTACAAGTTAGAAAAACATTGTTCTGTAATGTTCTGCACTCTAATGCACAGCAGGGTACTGCACTGTGACTCAGAGGTTTTGTAACAGAATAAATTATTTATTTTCTTTTCTGGCTTGACCTTCTTCGTGCTCGCAGATGTTGGAGTCTTTCCCAGAGTAGAGTGAGTTAAAAAATCGGGAGGCCGGCCTCCACGTTTTACCATAGGACCAACAGAGACGGAGCATCAGTCACTCACACTTATGTTTCATATTTATGGCCGGTTTAGTTTCTCCATCTGCCTGAACAGAACTCTGGAGAGAAACGGAAAAACCAACATAACTAAAACGGAGCTGTAGTAAAATCTGTGGGTTATTTACGGATATGAAGCATCTACTTTAAGACTTTATGGATGAATAATTAGAAATAACCAAATAGCCTGGGTTCATTCCCGGTCGTCTCCCTGCCAGTCCTGCGGTATGCGAACCAGATGTTTATCACTGCAGGGCTGAACGGTTCTTACTTTTGTTTTTGTCCATGGTACATAACTACAATTTAAAGGCACTTAAATTTTATTTAAGAATTTAAACTGCATGTCCTGGAGAAACATTACGTATATTTATCTGACAATTAAGACGTTTTGCAGATTTTACATGCAAAGCACAAGAACTGACTCTAAAATATGCATTATCACTGATTAGCCCTTTGAACCTTACTGGTTTATTTGGAGTTTTTTTATGCTCCTCTCGTACTTTTACTTATTGTGGGCTCTTTTTTCACTGCAATATAAAGTCCTGCGCATCTATGGAAACAGCACAACCATAGCAGGAAGTAGAGAGAACTCATAAATGTCTTTAGTGCAGTAGGACACAGTAATAATGCCATAAACCAGGAAAATAAAACAATAATTGAATTTCTCTCGTTATTTATTTTACGAAAATGTAAAAAATACTGCCCAACAGTAAATTTAACTGTATTCAACCTGCTACAAAATAACAACCGGCTTGTAAATTAGGGAAATATTTTGCTTTTTACTATTTGACAACTGTGGTTATTAAAAGTAATGCATCAGTAGCACCAAGCCAACATTTTTTCGTAAAGTTTTGAAAGGTTTACTTGTAACAGAGTGTATTAACATTTTGGTATTACTACTTTTGTTCCTAAGTAAAGGATCTGAGCAGGTCTTTTACAATTTTCTACGATCTGTCATCGTGTAGAGAGGAGCTGGACCGAACACAGGGTATTTTCTGGAATCCATGCTGCAGATAACGAACTGTTGACTTTGTTTTTAATAATTTATCCTTTATCCAAGAGTGTAGAAAGTGATTGACAGGATAAGAAAAGCAGCGAGGAGGAAGATAGAACAGAGCCAGGAGTAAAAGATATCTTCGAAGCAGCTAATTTGATAACGTTTCATTTGGAAAGTAAGCAGGATATTTGTGCCATTCAGCTCAGGACGGGATCAGATAAGATGTCCTGTGCTCGCGGGGGAGTTTACATGTAAACTCTGTCTGATGTGATCTGAAAAAGGCAAATAAAAACTGTAAATCCTGCCGTCATATATTTGACATTATCATACTATGTCAGCCCATGTGAACATGTGCTGAGCAGCACAAAGCGAAGCTGCAGCTGAAGCACAGAGGGCGAGATCCTTGAAGGATTTACAACCGAGAAGAGACAGAGGACTTAATCATAATCATCATCTCACTACACTCTCAAGAGATTTCCCCCACGAACAATTACAGCTAGGAATGTCGAGTCATTAGGATGCTGCAGTTTGTAATCAAGAGATTTTTTTGAATCAGTTTCATATTAGCATGAAGTGCAACAAAAGCAGCTTGTGTGTTTGCCAGTGGATGTGCATTACGAGTCAGCTTGTGGTATGAAGTTTGAATAACTGCCCAATAGTCTCGCTGCTTTCAGTTACTGTGACAAACACAATGTTCTGAGAGTTTCATGCACGCTGACTATTCATTAATTTCGGAACACTGCAAATCGTTTCTTGTTGCAGACCTAAGGCCAGTAAATCCTGCTTTGGCTGATCTGCACATGTGTACTGCATTGTTTTATTCTCTTTAATAGATTTTGTATGTGAGAGAAGCCAACCGCTGTGAACAAGCACTAAAGTATCTGGGCAAAGGTCAGATGAGGCTGGTTGGAAAACTGCCAAACTGAAAAAAAAAACCCTCTCTGCAGCAGCAGCAGCACAGTGAGGCATGTATCTCTGTTTAACCCACCTCTTCCATCGTCCGTGTCTTTGGCATTGCGCCCTTTAAGTGCACGGTTCCAGTTGCTGGTGTAGTCTCCCCCCCTGCCCTCCGCCTCCCGGCGCTCATGCATGGTCTTCTTCATCCACGGAGGACCGTACCTCCGTCCGGTTCTCCGTGTCTCCTTAAACACTCTGCTCATGATGCTGAGCCCCCGAGTGTCTGACGACGAGGTCCGGCTGCCCATCTCTGAAGCCACAACAGAGTCCCGGCCCCCTCGGGCTCCGGGGCCGCTGTCCCCGACGAAGCCAGAGTGCAGGAAGACGAGGCTCCCGGCGGTCAGGTAGAGGAGGATGAGGGAAAAGAATCGGACAGGTTTCCTGCGGAAGTAGCGCTGTATCTTCAGCAGAGGCTTGGCCATGCTGGCTCCCCCTGCCACTCAGGGACACTCTCCCAGTGATGAAAACTCATAAAGCAGAAGAATCAACACCAGCTCCCAGCACGCAGCCCCACTGGGCACCAGGGAAAAAGTCAGTGGAAATGTCTTAATCTTGTATGAAGGTCATCCAAACAGCATAACTTTCCCCTCGTGTGTGAATCTTCAGTCTCATAAGGAGGATTTTTTTTTTTGTTTGGCAGCCGATGGTGTCCACGTGAGAGCGTCTCTGCTGACGGTCGGATCCTGACAGCCGGCTCAGGGGCCACGGCATGAAAGGTGAGCGGCTCCGAGTGAAAGATGATCGTCCGGCACTGCTTTCACTGCAGTCATCAGCCTACAGAGATGCCACGCCGGCACACCAGTGGCACTTTCTCCCACGCTGCGCAGAAGGAAGAGGGTTTTTATTTACCGGCTGAGCTGAGATCCTTTCGGCTTTGTGCGGCCGACTATTCACTGAGACGATCCGGGAGAGAGAGGGCGTGACTCACCATCTGCAGCAAAGACACACACACACAAAAAGAAAAGGCGCACACCTGAGTAAGCTTCATCACATGGATAAGAGGAAAAATAACACGATCAAGTTACAAACGCGTGAAGAAAACAGATCTCAAACTTCATAATAAGCTTTGAAATAATCCAAAAAGTAGCAACACGGATGCAATTTAATATCTACTCTGTTATAATCAGCAGCCCAACTTTACTATGAATAACAAGTAGAACTGCCTTCACACTTCTGTCAAGCTCACTAACTGAGCAACTACCTCACTGTATGGAGCACAGATAAGCAAAGACTGTCAAATCACAGGATTAAACGCAATTAAGCATCTCGGAAACATATCTCTGTTGTTAATTATTGCACCAGAAAAACTTCACTCTATCAAGCTCACAGTTCTGCATTATCCTCAACAAATCATCTGAAGCCAAAAGGGAAAGAAAAAAAACAAAACTCTACCCTGCAGCATTTTCACTGAAGTCTTTGAGATCTAACGTGTGGGAATTGGAGAAAATTAAAAAACATTAGTCTGGATGATCTAAGGTGACAGAAAACGAGCAAAAAAAGGCTCAAGTGACTTTGAAGGAATGCAGAGGTTACCACCGTGTCAAGCTCAGCGTTTTCATCCATTAAATCTAAAGCATATGCTCTAATTGGCTGTTGTTGTTTTTTTAAATCATAATTCTCTTTAGGATTTCCTGCATTTTTTTTTTGGGAAGGGGGGGCAGATTGCTGGATACTGACTTCCCAAATTCTCTGCAGCCTCTCTCAAAGGAGTCTCTGTTCTGGGACGAGCTCGCAAGGCTACAATTGGAAGGTGTAACGCAACACTCCTCGAGGTCAGGGAATTTTCCAGAACATTCGAGGGGACACTCGCCCTTGTGGCTCTCCGTCTGCCTCCTGGACAAATCCGTAGAACACTTGTCACCTGAAACCTCAATGGCACCCCTCTAGCTTTTCCAGCCCTCTAGTTTTTCCTCCTCCTCTGCAGTCTGGGAAGAGTCTGGGACCCTCAAGGAGAAACGGATCACGTTCTGCTCATGTGCTTTCAACCTGCAGCATCCACAAACACAAATCATCTCATCTGACTTGGCAAAAACTTTTTGTCCTGATCAGGAGCCTCTGAATATCGGCAAGGACGGTTTCTATTACACAAGTCTTTGTATGCATTTTAATTATTCAGCGTTTGGTCCATATTAAAATCAGATCTGTTTTCCGGAGGCTAAATGTTTCGGCTTTGAGTGAAGGGTGAATCGAAAACATAGGAAATGATATTAGTGTGCTGCAAACTCAGGACATAAAAGACATAAACAAGAGAGCTTCAAAGTCTCAAAAAAAAGGAGGAAAAAATATGCCCTAGAAATAACTCTATTATGGTGTCTAGTTGCTGGGATACTGTTAAAAGACTTTCAGAGCATGAACAAATAAACGTGCGACGGGAATTGTTTGACGTTTTATTTGCTTTCTTGCCAAGAGTTACACGGAAAGATTAATACGACTCTCATGTCTCAGTTAACATGTCACATCTGATTTGTTTAATCTGAACACAAATAGATTTTTTTTTTTCCCTTCTCGTCAGTCTTTATGCTAAGCTAAGCTAATCAGCTGCTTGGCTGTAGCTTCACATTTGGTGAGCAGACGCAAGAGTGGCATCAATATTCTTGTCCGTCAAACCAAATGAGGCCGTTGTCCAAACGATTCCATTAAACATTTGTACGAAATGTCAGAAATGTCAAATCAGTGATATTTTCATTCCAGCGAACGACGTCTGTTCCACACGAACGCAGTTACACAGTATGATAATTCCTTCATTTCGACAGCTCAGCAGCTGTATAAACATTATTGAAAAGTGACCCCTACACTCCACCTCCGCACATCGAACCATGATGATTTTTCAGCGCTGTGTCAGTATTTTGCTCCACGTAGACGGAGAAAAAGATTTATATTTCAGGAAAAATGATATTCAGTGACTCCTAAACAAGCTGCTCTTTGTTTCAAAATGAAAATAGGAGAAATTGAATCATATCGAGGATCGGGTTGCGAGGTTGAAGCGGCAAAATAAAACTGCATATTTCAACGTACTTCCTGTTCGCTGTGGAGCGAAACAGTATCCCGAAAATGTGCGGCGGTCCTCGTTGGGATTAAGGTCTTTGAAGGTCGTGAGCAAAGATGCACAAGAGGGCATTGTTTGGGAAACGATGTGTTTGGGCCGCTGCAGCTGAAAAGCAGTGAAGTGCTTCAGTTCTGTTTATGGGAGAGAACAGATGGAGAAACTGACATATGGATACATGCGACACCTAAACCGCTCTGCCTCGCATGAACGCAGCAGGGCCACACACAGGTTAATTACTGGTGTTAATAATTCATATCCCCGCGGTTACGAAGATGAAACTGAACTCTACTCGTGGTTAATTTGCAGCATCTAATAACAGCCACAAAAGCGTGGATGGACTCTTACTGCACCTGTATGGATCCTTGTATGGACAAAAGAAACAAGAGTTTGCTCACCACAACCACACTAGAGGCAGATTTATATCAGGCACACTGCTCTGCTTCTCCACCGGCTTAGTTTAGCGATTATTTAGTTGTGTTTGCTCGTAAAACAAATTGGTTTTAACCTGATAATGCCAATAATTGGATCAGAGGAACACAGAGGAAACATGTCAGCACCAAATTTTGTGGCAGTTCATCCAACAATTCGCTCAAAAACTCTCATGTCAACCTCACGGTGGCGCGAGAGCGAAATTCAAACAATCACCAAAGTCATTTAGAGCCACCATCTGTAAAAAATTGCAATCCAAACATTTGCTGAGATATTTCAGTCTGGCCTCAAGTGGAGGCACAACTAACCAACCGACGGGCGCTGCCAACACTAGAGCAACATAAGGTGGCTGCAATCCCCAGTGTCTGCTCTCCGTATGTCTGCAGCGCTGCGTCCTGCACGTTTGTTCTCCTAAAAAGCCACTACAGGTGAATTTGTTCCTCATTCAGAGCTAAAAACGGGTCGAGTGGTTAAAAATCAAGCAGACAGACAGAGAAAGAGGAAACGCTACAGACAAGAGGCAGGAGGTGCCGTAGAGGTCTCTTTGCAGAAAATTACTCAAGTGGAGTGGACATGAACTCACTGACTGACCATTAATTCACATTCATATTAAATGAGCCAGCAAATATTTAATCAGAGCGGATTTGGGGGAGGAAACGTCAAAGTTAATCTTCGGTGAGCAGGCGGACAGCCAGCTCTGCTTGTGCTGCAGGCAAATGGCTCCACAAGTCAATCCATAAATATTCTTCATATCTGTCCAGGGACTCATTGACCACGCAGAGGGCTGAGCAAGACAGAACCGCGGCCAACGCTGCAGCATCTCTCGAGTTCAGAACAAGACAAGTGTCAGTTAGCGCGGGCCACTGGTGGGTTCACACGGAGCTCCATTAATGTAAGAAACTATCCTTCAACTGAGACGACAGCAGCAGCAGCAGCAAAAGGCTTCTAGCGGTGTGATTATGTAACGTTTTCTAGCTGGAGGAGAAGCAACAGCCAATAAACAGTCAAACTGATGACATGATATGAGGTTAAAAAAAAAAAAAGGGAAAATTTCTACAAGATGTAAAAATACAAGCGAAACGTGTTTTCGATTCATTTTTATCAGCTGAAAAATGTCAACGAGATTTCAACTCTGAGGAGGTTGGCTTTTTAGGAGGTGGATATTTTGCCACGATAGGCAGATAAAAATTTTGTTTGTGATTGTTACTTGGCTCTGCAGATGTAATCTATTTCCATTCCCTCATCCCCTGATTGCCAAAAAGCATTCTTTTCACTCCAACGTGGGTGAGGCTTCTTCACTGCTAGACCTCCGAATCTCCAGTGCAAGTCACACCAGCTGAATTAAATTAGCTGCGATATCCTCCCGTAGTGTAAAAACCAGGGTCTCTCGCAACAGTTGGGAGCCTAAACGCAGAAAACCAACCGCGTGAGGAAAAGTCAGGGAAGTTATGTTGGTGCGCAGTGGAAAATAACACCGATAGTCTTTAACAATGGGCTTCTAGAGGCAAGAAACACATTGTTGTGATTGAAACAGTCATTAATAACAGTGGCAGGAAGACAAGGTTATCAGGAGCTCCGGTGCCAGCAGCAGTGAACGGAAACCAACCCGCCCCCTGTTTGCACAACTTAAAGTCCCATCCGGTGAGAGTGCTGCGTGTCCTCAGCAGCAGAAGGGTTAACGGCATTAGCTGCAGCAGGCGCGACCCTCCCCTCAACCCTGGGGCCTGTCTTTCCGCTCTCCTGGTGTGTTTGGCCTGCCAGTGTGCATTAGCTATGTTTATCAAATCAAATCAAACTAGAAATCACATTCCCGCAGTAATAACACTGAGCATGCTTGCGTCTATACGCAGATCGCTTCACGTCATCCGACCTGCGAAGCTTCCTGAAGCCTCATTACAGGAGCAAATCAGAAAGCTCGTCTGAATGAGAAGCTCGTTCTTTGATACAAAAAACAACAAAATATAATGTAGTGAAACTGTGGAAGCCTCAAATAAAACCAGCCGGGTGCCAAAGTTTTGCTGCTCTGCTGAATAAATTCAAGCGGCTCGCTCGGTGCAGATGGCAACTCTTAGGAGTGCATGACCCCTGAAAACTGGAGTGTGAACATGGCTGCTTCCAATAACAACAGGATCACGCTGCCAAAGCAGTTTTCTTCGCTTGGAGTTTGGCTAAAGCCGCCGCAGTATGTGCTACAGTTTTGGCTTCGCATTTTTGTGTCAGCCATTTTAATTAAACCTGTGTTTGATCTCGCTGTGTGCCCACATTAGTGATTGGCTTAACGCCCAATACACTTAATTACTGGTGGCCGCTCAAAAGGAAGCCGATCAGCAAAGATGCTCGCGAGAATCTCCGTACAGTAACGAACCATATGAAGCAAGGAAAGCAGTTTTGAAACTCTTGCCAAGCTT
>NW_007577808.1:379362-396327 GCF_000690725.1 Stegastes partitus | reverse complement strand
ACTTCAGTTTTTTAATCAATAAGGCAATTTTCTACTCTTGCCAAGCTTTTTTTTTTTTTTTTTGCTGCAAATTGTTCCATATTCTGCCAAAACCAGCGAGACCAGTATGAACCATTAACTGCAGACAACATCCAGCTCTGCCTCCTGACACCTGGAAGAGCCTCTTCACATCCACCCGTGATAAGGTTTCTAAATAAAGTGTTCCGCTGAGGGTGTCACATTTAACACGTGCTATCTAGCAACAGGTTATCTGCTACTAGAACCTCTGTCTGTCAGATTACCTTGAACATGTGGAGCAAACACATGATGAAAGTAAACAAGTACCGACGCCAAGCGAGACATGCGGCGTCCTCGCTCTGCTTTCATTAGCCGCACTCACATTAATGACCTGCTCAGAAGTTATTAATGCAAGATCTTAATGAAAAGGCCTTTATTAAATTTAGATTTCTTTCAAATTACACAGGGTTCATTTGATGAGGGCGCTCCTGCTTGATCACTAAACCCTTGAGTAAAACTCTGCATATAACTAAAATGAAGTTTCAATGCACAAACAAATTTACAAGCATCAGAAATAACTCTGACAGTTTGGGTCTGGAAAGAAAAGAAGAAAAAAATCACACAAGCAAAGACACACACACTGTAGTTTTAGAAAATTATGTAAAATAAAAGCCAAAAAAGTAAAATATCATCCTTTAAAGCCAGCATACATACCAGGAGAAAAAAGATCTCAACCAACACATCAAGTATTAGTAGCTTGAGGACAGTGGTGGAGTACTAGCATATTTATTTAAGTACTTTGCTTCAGTACAAATTTGCAGCATGTTTACTTTACGTGAGTATTTTCAACCTCTACTCCACCACTTTACTTCTACTTTCTACCTCATCTGACAGCTAGTTACTTCTCTTAACCTCCCTAAAGTACAAATATATAAACTATTTTTAGTCGCGTTATCAGTATAACAACTTCTTACCCACTATAATCAATATCCAAATATCCAGAATCCTTTGGTGCTGGTTAATTTACAATCTGATGTTATTATACACAAAACACATGAAGGACTTATAAAATGTGATGTTTTGTTATAAATAAAGTCATTCAACAGTGAATGAAAAGATTAGTCAACTAATCAGCCAACTGACAGAAAATCAGCGATCATTGCTTTGAGCGCTTTTGGCACATTTCTCTGTATTTCCTGAATTTTTCTAAAGCAAACAAATCAGAGACTAATGAAGAAAACAATCAGCACAATAATCCATAATTAAAATGATAATTAGTTGCAGTTGGATGCAAAAGAGTTTAAATTTAGCTCCACCTGAAGCAACTATAATAGTAAAATCCTGCTTCTACATTAATGCATGAGTCATAATAATAAAATGATATCATACATATAAAAATCACACGGAGCATTTCTCTACCTTTTAAATACGAAGTGCTTTTGCTCTTATTACTCTAAATGCTTTTTTAAATCTTTACAGTGCAGTTTTAGCACTTTTACTTGAGCAAAAGATGTGAATTCCTCCTCCAGCGGCGCTCGAGCAGTAATGAATGCACTTCACACGCCAAGTCAGTGGTCTGGTTGTACATTTGGAACCAGGCTGAAGAGGCTGATATACTGCTGTCATGAGATGTATTCGCTGTATTTAGCCCTGCTGGTTACACCCTCCCCAAAGCCTGGGGTAATTACAAATACCATTGCATTTGCCATTGAAGAGGGTGAACAGACCAATGACGGGAAGAGTTTTTTAAACACACCCCATGAAGCTTAAAAATTAAGCCCAGGATGGCAGGGAAAAAGCTCATTGTAATCCTGATAATACTGAATGGTCCATTAAGCTCAGTGGTGACCTTGCACTCTGAAAGAGAAGAGGTAAATTAAAGGGTCTAAAAATAATGTAATCCTCTTCTTTGACTGGTGCAGAGTAGCGTTAAGCTGCAGAGTTGTAATCGAGTGACTGATCATTGTGACCGTCTCCTCCAGTATACAGCGATAAGCAACTGACACAGTCTCAAAGAAAATGGAAGTGAGGGAATAATGGCTTCATTGTGACTGTGGACACAAAGCGGCAGAGTTCAATTAGGCATGAGCAAAAAGACAAAAAGCGTAGAATGATTAGCTCCAATTCTTCTGTAAATCCAAACAATGGAGAGGAGAATTAAATGGAAAAGGAAGGTCTTGAGACTATTTTTGGGGACAGACATGTTGAAAGTCTTTTTGATGCCAGCAGAAAGACAGTCCTGGCACTAATGATGCAACACAAAGCTCCAAAACAGAGAGAAATTTCCCAGATTCCTGCTGTGCGAGTGTCTGACCCACCCTGAGCAACTGCCGCGCCCAGATCCCAGTAGGCCACATAGATGGACATTTGAGAAACAATCACTTGAATTGGTCCTCTCTAATGGCTTCATAAAAGAAGTAATTATTCTGCAGCAGGGAGGCGCTGTCAATGGGAGATCAAATGATGTCTTCCACTATCCAACCTTAACAAAGCTCTTCATTCAGGGCTTTAGAGAGTATCTGCAGGTTTTTTTTTTTCAAGGAGGAAAGGAGCTTTTCCCCCCTCTTCTCCTCTCACACCTTCACTGAGCACAGAGGATCTCTCTGCTTTAATTAAAAGTGAATTCTCCCAGCTCAGTTCTGCTGTGAATCTCGGTGCTCTCTGCTTGAATAGACTTAAGAGGGGATTGCAGAGGGTTTCGGCGAATGTTTAGTTGGTGAGGAGGAAGAGGAGAAGGAGGAGGAGGAGGAGGAGGAGGAGGAGGAGGAGTGTCGGCTGGCGGGGGAAACAGGAAATGTATGGAAATTTCAACAATTTTCAGCAGTTAATCTAAAAGCGCAGGCGAGCTAATGACATGCAGCTAAGAAATACAGTTATTTATTAACTGAGAACGAGGCACTTTCTTTTTCCATGATGGCAAATAAGCAAACCCAGAAAGTGTTCTCAGCAGCACTAAAGACTGGGCTCAGCTGTGTTTGGAATCACTCACTATTAAAGACTTTTAATATTTATGCGGCGCTGTTTACTATTTGTGAGCTCCGACTGCTCTGCAAAACAATACGCCAGCAACACGGCTTCAATCTGTGATATCAGTGAAGTATATGATAATGTCAACAAATGACTGTTTGCATGTGGCCACAGAGGACCCTCCGTTCAGTACGCTGCTGCCATTGTTTGGTAGAAATTATGTTTAATTTGTTTTTCTAATTTTTGGGGGGGAATTGTAATTGCCGCCGAGATTATGTTCTCTGCTTCCCTAGAAAGAGCTACATTACGTAACACTTGTACTGTTATTCACTTGGAGGTGGTGAAAGATGGTGGATGGAGGTGAAAAAATTCAGGTTCACATCCTCAGTTTTATGTGTTTTTGCCAGCAATTTGGTTGCAGCCCAATGGGGAAGCAACTTTTCTATATGTGCAGTTGGTGGGGACCAAAATGGAGCTAAAAGAAAAGTGAATATTGGAGAGAAAGAAATTGCAAATGAATTCTAAAGTTTCTACATGTTTGCTGGATAAGCATCTGTTTGCCAACATGCTCAACGGGGGTTTTGTTAACATTTTTTTTGCATCACAAGTCACCACAGGAGCAATCAAGACATTTAACACGCAGACATGTGATCCATCTTTCTATTTACACTCCCAGACAGAAGCAAACTTCCCAAAATGTTAATTATTTTTTCTGAATCCTAATACACAAATTAGTTTTTTTGGTAAGCAGCAGAATCTCTCAAACAGATCAAAAGTTTAACAGCAGTTCCCATTAAAAATGCCCAAAGGAGGCATCTTCATTTTGCGCTAATTGGAGCGGTATCCTCTCCTAATCATGTGGACCCTGTGGTGCCGGGGGAACCTATGTGCAGACGAAGATGTTGACACAACTGTCCTTGTGTATCACACGGCTCCTTCTGGACCGTCGAGCAGAGTAAGAGCAGAAAAGCAGCCGAGCGCCTGGCGGTGCGGTGGGAGTGGAGACAGACCCTCCACTGTGGGACGCACATTCAAGCTCCAGTGTCAACGAGCAGCCACTCTGCTGAAGTGTCTTTAAGCAACAAGCTGAATCCTCCAGCGCTGCAGCTCTTCACCTTCACCTCTCGCAGTGAAGGAAAAATGAAAAGATTTTGTTTGTATTTATCAGAAAATACAACGGTCCAATCAGGAATTACTGAGGCAGCAACCATTACTGAGGTTGTGCTTGAAGAGCTATTGACAAAATCATACTTCCCTTATTCTTATGTCATCTCTGTTTCCTATGAAACACACAGTGCAGTCTCCGAGACGAATCGTATGCAGCCAAATTCATCTCCACGTAGAACAGTCACGCGTGCTGTACTTGTATTGATTGTCGCTGTGGTTGTCAGCTCACTGCCAGCCAATTCATCATTTATGATTTGTGTGCATCTTTGGGAGCTACATACTGTAAGTCTGCAACATTCAAAGCTGGAAAAAAACAAGAGGATTAGGAAAGGGCTACTAAGGACGCTGTCTGGAGAAGAAGAGCGATTCCGTCCACGGCACCACATGCTGGGATCACTTCAGGTGATGTGAGGCCCTGAAACTGCAAGCTGCTGTCTCTGCACGGAGCTCAGCTAACTACAGGAATTCAGCAACAGAGTCGGGCATTTTGTATTTTACACTTAAATGGTACTGTCACTGTGCTTGTTTCTTGTGAAAGTAAAATTATTTTCAAGGTTTTCAAAGAGAATGAAAAGCAGAGAGTCATTAGTGACCTAATGGCTTAAGACGATTACCATGAAGCTGCAGCATCCCTCATTCATTCAGGTAGTAAAAGCTCAGGAGTAACTGACAGAAAATGTACCTATTATGTATTACACATAGATCACATAAAAAAATCACATATAAATCTAAATGTTGCATTTCAGTATGAGCAGCATTTAAGCTTTAACTCCTTCACATTCATGTTGCATCGTTTAATCTATAGAAAAGCATTATGTTGTATTTGTTGATATATTTCTGCAGAAAATCTGATTCTACAGTAACTAACAAGTCAAGTAAAGTAAAAATAATATAATATCTCCATTTGAAATGTAGTAGAGTAGAAGCAAATGAGCAGAAACTGTACCTCAAACCCTGATTTAAGATAAGTGTAGCTGAAGTCTGTGGGATAAAATTGTGTTTTTCATTACAAACTGGAACAAAGCTGGTGATTTAGGATTGCAAATGTACAAAAAGCAAATTGCATCTTTGGTTCTTTTTTTCACACAGCGATGCTTGGACTTGGAACATTTTGAGCTATGTTCTCCTGCAGACTGCATTCACAGTTGACAGTAATATGAGGGGAAATCTACCACAAAAACAATGTTTTAATTTTTCAGTGTTTTCACAGACTGTAGCCTCAAAACAGCAGAGTGCAATGCAGCCAAAACAGATGTTTTGAGTCATGACACGAAGCTTATTTTTTCTGCTTTCACCACCTACACATGTGACCCGCAGCAGAATCTCAAATATTCGCTCTCTGCGCTGGTGGTGATGGTTCTGTCTGGGAAATTACAACTAACTGAAGTGACAGAAGAGGAGGCAGGTTGGAGGAAAGAAGCAGGTAAAATAGATTTAAAAAATAAAAAAATCTCAGAACAGCATCTGAATCTCATCGCAGGCCGATACTGTCTATCTGTATTTTCTTTTTTTTTTAAAGAACAGCGAGTGACAGGATGGCATGAGAGCAGCCGGCTCGCCTGTCGCTGGCTGCTGTACACAAGCTATTTAGCTGTTTTTGATGAGCTGTTCAGTGTGCACAATCACGCAGGGCAGCGGGCTGGGTGCATTCATTTGAGGAACATGAAGTGTGTACATATAGCAGGGTGCTCTGTAAGCATGCCTTGCAAAATGTGTAGTGAACCATGGGCCTCATCAGCATCACGCAAATCTGCCTGTAAAGGTCGAGCAGCACCAGAGGCCTGCTGTCAACATATCCTTTCCAATTAAACATGAACATCGTTAGAGGCCTCGCTGCTCATGTGTCCTATTTTTACTCAGATGTTGTTGCTGTTGTTGTTGATAAGTTGTTGATGTCATTACGTCCTCAGTGCCGGTCCCATCAGCCCTATATGAAGCAGCAATACCGTGACTGAGCATCTTGTTAACTGCCATTAAATGCTCAACTTGCTGCTTAACATGAACTTGTATTTAGAAGATGGACCACTGTGATATTAAAATTCAGATGCATTTTAATTCTCGACAAAAGCTGGATTGGACTCAACGGAAGGCAAATCTGGGTAAAAGACATGTTTTAGGTGTTTTATTCTATTTATTTATTGTAATCAATCACATTTTATACACTCCTTCTATAAACTACCTTCAATCGATTTATACTTCACCATTATTTCCTTCCTTAACCTGCTTCCTTTGTTTAAAAGCTACACAGAGAAGCAGAATGTCAAACAGTGTTTATGACGATATCTATTAAAGACCACATCTGTCTTGTGTAATTCTTTACAGTAACATTACTGATGTCAAGAACGCAGTATTAAAAACCACGTAGTTACTGAAACATAAAGGGAACTGAGAACGACACTTAAAGGTTACATGTGTATTTGTACACAGGAAAGCCCCGTATTACACAATTAAACATGCCTGTGTGTGCTGTCTGTATGTATGTACGTGTGTGCAGCAGAAATGGGCAAACTATCTGGGGATTCAGGCTGTCTGACAGCTGCTTGCTTTTGGGCTCGCAGGAAGGAGCGCGCCTCAGCGCTGCAGCCTCTCCTAAGATGAATAAAATATGACGAGCACATACAGTAGCGCTTCACTGTTGCTCTGATGCAACATGGAACAACATCTCTAAAGCAAAGGAGGAAAGAAAGAGGAGGGCTGTGTGTGTTTACCACTGCGTGTGCGAGATACAAAAAATCTCTGAAGCAACAGGAAGATGACAGTGAGGTGCTCCATTATTTTCTTAAAAGCATACTTGCAGCGTGTGGTTATATTCATTTAAATGGAGCTCCAAAAGCAGAATTTCTCACTTCCCTCTTTTCACCATGCAGAAAGGTTTATGTGCTCAGGTTTTAACTGACTGGACCTTAAAAGGACTGTTTTCTGTAGAAATGATGTCCAAAGGAAACCCTTTGCAGTGAGGTCGTGGATGTTCTTGACTTCGTGGGTCACTGGCCACTAAAACACGTAAGCGCAGAATTTTTACGACAAACAAAAATGAAGTGGAGGCAGAAATCCTAGATATGAAACTCTCAAACCCTAAGTATATAAAACATGAAGCATTTAATAAAGAGGGCGAACTGGCTGTTTAGGATCATTTATTGCACTCTTTAACCCTCTGAACCCACAAACTCACCGGCTGGTTTGAAAGGCTTTTAGCTTTAGAAAACTGCTACATTACACCATTTATCAAAGCCAGAAGTGCTAAAAAACGGAAAGAAATGATGGTTTTTCAACCTTCCTATCATCCTTTAACATCTTATCCAAAAAAACAACTTAAGGATGTAGAAGGTATTTCATCTAAATCACTATATTCTACATGGTAGAATGCCCAAAAACCACCTGTGGCATTAAACAGATTTTATACAAAAATATAAAATAGTGCACTCTTTTGCCAAAACGTGAAGCTATTAGTGAATCAGCTGGAACTAGCCATGAAATTCTGGGGCATTTTAGCTGAACTGTATTGAACTGCAGGCTGTGTAGTGGTAAAAATATCTATAGTATGTAGAGTCACTTCTTTTTTGGGGGGTAACACCTGTGGGCACAAAATGTACATCTGAGAACTCCACATTGCAGTGAAAAATGAGCCCACAGTGAGTAAAAATGTCACAGGAGCAAAGAAAAAAGTGTATAGGGTTCAGCAAGTTAAGGGTCAGAGTAAACAGAAAGGGATTAACCCTGTAGGAGAGAGCTGAGGAGTTATTTATAAACTACATTTCTATAGATGCTGCTGTGTACGTGGACATATTGTGAAGATTACATCTCTTTAAAGAAATAGAAATTCTAATTTAAATAAATAAATCTTTCCACAGACTTGTGTTTAGGTAGAAAACAAACATATAAGTTAATCATGAATCGGTTTGATGCTGATCTTTAGTATATTTACTGTCACAATAAACAATGGCCGTCCAGTGACGGCAGCGCAGAACACAATTCCCACCGACAGACAGTATTAGCAACACATGCTTCAAACTGAGGGTAAACTACTTAACAAGCGAGCAGTACAGTCTAAATAAACAGCTAAGAGTTATGGATAAATGGCTGAAATGCCACGATACAGAGCGCCACACAAAAGCTTAATCATCAACAACTCCGGGATGTTTTACATGGATTCACTGAGCAAAACATTCACAACAGCCTCTCTGTTGTTTTCTTATTGGTGAAACATTATTGAGCAATTGCATCAAGCCGTCTACTGAAGAAGCGCTACAGTCAAGAGCACAAGACTGCAGAAAATAATGTGGCCTGTGTTTTGCGCTCAGTCTGACAGCGCAGCCAGACCGTGTTTGAGTTGCCGGTTGACTGAGGAGAGGGTTGAACCGGGAGTCAGTGAGGCGCCGAGTAAAGAGCCGGAGCTGAGTCATTCTGCCTTCAAGCAACCTGGGAAAGACATCTGCACCGTCACCAAGAGAGCGGAGGTGATGAGGGTTGACACGGCACGGCGATGGGCTCGTGGCTGACCAGGCGTGGCTCATTTACTGCATGTGATAGTTCCCAACATCACAACAAATCTGAGCGGTTTCACTGACAGATGGTGAACATTAGCAGGAGCTCTCGTGTGCGCTCCGCTTACTGCCAGATTCAGAAAAGTAGCTGATAAGGGGATAGACTTAGGCGCTCATCCTGCTTGCTGCTGGAAATTAATAGAACAACATGGAAGGCTGAGTGTAAGAATAATAAGCCCCTGCTTTAGGTGAGTATAAATAGGTGCAGCTTGGTTACTGTTTCCGATGAAATCCCAGTAGGTGCAATTACTGAAAACTATCATGAGGATGTGCTACTATTTACCCTTTAATGACATATTCCCAACAGGAAAAAAAAAAGTAAAAGCAGTTTACGCATTTAAAAGCTCGAGCATCCAGCGGTGGATGGGAACAGAATAACGCACATCTGAATTTGGGCAAGTAGTTCATTTCACAGCAACCTGACAAATTTCTCCACCAAGTGTGACAGCCCAATTAGGACCCAGCACGCTGAAAGCAGATCTGAAGCCACTGCTGACACTGACTGCACGGGCTGACAGACCCAGAGGGGGCTCCGCTCCTTCAGATTCTTTATCACGCGGGGGCTCCTGCTGCTGTATCTCAGTATTGTTAGGACAGGGCTTATCAAAATCTGCCGACATCCTCTTTAACGCAAAAGCCCGTCTAATTCCTCACAGCGCGGCGGACAGATGTGTTTCCACAAGTGATGTTCCCGTCAGCCGAGGATACGCCGCGGGGCTAATATGTTCGTGATATCTGCTTCATCGACCTAACGGAGCTTCAGAAAGGATCATCGCATGTTCATCAAATTATGCTTCGCGGCCAACATCCTTAACATCATCTAAAACAAATTAGGCCTGGTATCTTCACTCCCACAGTGTGGAGATACCAGTTCTCTTCTGAGTATAAATAACTTGGATGTGGGAACTCCTTTAGGAATATAAATGGAGCTTCAGTTTAAGGTCAAAAACACTCCCAAAGACTAACACACAGGCAGGCACTCAGACCAATTTTGTCCTCCAGCTCCTAAATGAGGAGTTGGTCAACCAAATTTTCCTATTTAAAGGCTCTGCTGGTGCCAGGTTGGACCTCTGTTGGCGCAGCAGGTACAGAAAACAGAGAGCAGCAGTTTAACACCAACAAAGACCTTTTTGTGAAGCAGGGATCGAGTTGAAGAAAGAACAAGGGGGTCCACTGCTCGAGGTGAGCAATTACAGTGGTGATGTGCTAATCTGGCCGACTGGCAGCGTCTCAAGGTCAGCCGTGGACGGCAGAAAATGTGTCTTTTATACTCAGTCTTCTCCCCCTCCCCTTATCTGCTGCTCTTCATCTTTTTATTTTTCATTTCCCCAATTGCTTTCACACTCTGTCATCCTCTCTTCCTTCTTTCTCTCTCACACACACCCACGATGTCAAGCCTCCTGCCTCCCCTGAGAGGTCGGTGTTAGACGTTCAGACGGCCGAGCGTCAGTCTGAGGGTGCGGAGGGTAAACAGGGAGTTTGGGTCGGGGTGAGGGGAGGCAGAGTTGAAGCCATAGTCGGGACTCTGACTGACCTCCTGATGAACAGTAAATGTTCTGAGAGTCCCAGTTTGGAGGAAGAGAGGGGATTTTCTGTATTAAACAAGCATATTGTTGTACTATAAAATATGCACCTCAGAAAATAAACAGCAGCAATGTAATTACAGCGAAATGACAGGAAAATATGGGCGGCATATACGTCTAAGTGAATCTGGTTTATGAGAAAATAATAACCAAAGACTCATTGAAGCAAAACAAAAAAGATTTAAGAGACATATTCAGAAAGCAAAGCAAACTGAAATGTAAAAGATTTTTGACAGGTGCTGCTCTTCAAGGAAAACCACGAGTCGAATTCAAAAGACGTTGGCAGCCTTTTTGTACAAAAATTCAAAATGTAACTCTTTCATAGACTAATAAAAAATCAAACACATCCTTGGTTCTTGTAAAAAAAAACAAAAAACTAAAAGACATCAATGTTATTTTGTTGCACATGCATCAAAGGAGGCATCAAATTATACAATAATTATCTAATCACTCTGTTTTCTCGCTCAGGATGGCATCACACATGCGCGTCAGGATGTTATGAAATGGACGACACGCAATCACACAATGTTGCACTCTGACAGACACGTACACACTCCTCATATTAGCCTTGGTTGGATTAAACTTGTGCTCAGCAGGGCGCCTGTGTCTGTCTGAGAGAAAAGCCTGAACAGCAGGTCTGAGCTCAAAAATATAATTGGCTTTTAGATTATATCCGGCGAACTGCATGTGAGCAGTCTCAAAAGTTTCCTCCTGTACGCTGCACATCAGGTCGGAGAGCAAACAACAGACGGACTTGTGTGTAATATATTTTTCTCTGTGTTGTCTAATTGTTAAAGGTTAATGGTTTATAGTGTCAATTTGTTTGCACCCAGATTAGTCTGAGTCAAACTAAATGCATATCAAATCCCTAGACTTGACTCACAGATTAGGTTTTGGGGTTTCCCAGCTTTGCCTCATATCTGCGTTCTCGTTGTATTTCCTTACCAGCTGTCTAGGCTGTCATTATCTGGATACGTCTTGCAGAAGAGGTCTGGCGTGGTGAATAATCCTACTATAAGCTGAAAATCTGGCTGAGATGTGTATACAGCGAGGATGACCCACTCTTTGGAGCCGTCCAACCGTAACACAGTTTTAAAGATTATCGTCTTTGTAAAATCGTCTATTCCTTCAAGGAAAGAGCAAATAAGATCTCGCAAGACGTCATAAACGAAGGTATAGCCCCTGTGCTTGAAAATCAAATCAATAAAAATAGATCCTGATGCAGCTCAGTGTGAAACTACGGTTCTGCTTTGGAACATCAGACACTATAAACAGTCTGAAACTTTCAGCACGTCTTTGGCAAGACAGCAATGCTCAGCTATTTTTGTAGGCGCTCTAATGAGGATCTTGACATCCTTTCTTGATGGTGATATATCAGGAACGAGAGCACTATCCAGCCTCGACGCAGCTCGCTCTGCACCACTGTCATTTCACTGTAATGGCTAGCGCAAGCATGCAAACTGTAATTCCTGTCAGTACCTCTGGCGATCTTCAAAGCTTGCGGCCATTGGATATGATCCATGGCACGTCCCTGAGAGGTTGCCAAGAGGATGAAGAAATAAGCTCTGGAGGAATTCAAAGCCTTCTCACTGTACTGCCGGCCACCCCGTCGCCGCACAAAGGACTTCATATCTGAGCCACTTTCAGGTTCTCCACCGCAGCCACAGCTAAGCGTGCATGTGAAAATGTCTGAAAACGTCTAATTTACAAAAGCTATTTTTTTTCCCCCCTTTCAGGTTTTAATCTTTACAGTAGGCCGAGGGCTTCACTGTAGAGTGGCTTCTGGTGATACAAAATGCTCTGACTTTGACCCTGATTATTCACTCGTCAGCAGCAGCAGCAGCAGTGGGAACAGCATCCTCTATTTCACAAGTGGACAAATATGAATTTCAGCTGCTGGCATATTTCCCTGACGTCTGTTCACTTGTGCCTCGGGGAGGACTGAGCTCACGGGACAGGGCTGCCTTTGTTAGCAGCAATAAAAATCTATGTGATGTTATTTTTTAAATGAGCATCCACAGATTTCTGCCCTGCAAACATGTTACTATTAAAATGTGCCAGAAACTCCCATTGGAAGCGGCTTTAGCTACAATTTGGCTAAAGTGGGGGGTTAGTTTTCATTTTACAGTGATGTTCACGGTATTGATCGGCTCGGCTCGGTCTACATTCAGCAGCCGTGAACCTTGTGTCATAACAAGAGGTCTGCTTGTTCCATGCTTTTTTTATTTACTGTCATAACAAGTGCTGAAATGGCAGCAGCTCCAGCAATTAGCGCTATTCATCAATTGATTTGAACAGCAACGTGATCAATCTTAGCAACCGCTATGGTCTTCTTCTACGTCAACAGCCCACAATGAGCAGATGGTTCAATACAGTGATGTACAGTACACCAAGGTCATCAGAAACATGGACGGGGGGGGAATGGAGGCCGCTCAATTTGCATAATTTCAATAAAATCATTACAAGTTACTTTGGAGGTTATTTGCTAGCACAGCTGTGGATTAATAATGGAACAAATATTCTCATTAGCAGCCAAAATGCATATTGTTTTGTACTGCTTCTTTCCCTAAAATCACATAAAAGGAATATATTTGTAAGAGATCATTGGTAAAGTTTGTTTTATGTAGCCAGTCCAACACTGGAAGATGTTGAAGAAATCATTGGATGTCTCGAATCAGGACGGAATCAGAGAATATTTTGGATTTTTGCTTAAATACTAGTCGTCTTTCAGTGATATGAGATAGCTGCCAAACACTCTGTCGCTCTTGTTTGTGCTTGTTGGACACAGGTTAGGTTTCTGAGTCTGATTTGCAGCTTCGGTTAAAAATTAGCAGAAGGGCTCTAATGAAATTCCAGCATCTTCGCACTGTGGGGAAAATGATGAGGTTGTTCGGTCTGTGGGCCGCCAACCGTGCACCTGGTTCGGGACTAATGCATTTTTACTGGCCAGTGAACATGAAGATGTACTTAAGAGCTGAGACGCCTGCACATCTGTCACACAGGAGCAAGAAACAGCAGGGAAAAAATATGAAGACGACTTGATTGGCCTACTAGGAGACAACTAATTAGAATACAGCCTTGATTATAGTGTTTGTACAGAGCCACACAGGGCAGATTAGGTACCAGGTCTGGTTCTCACAGGTATTTTTTATGACTTGAGGCTCAGTCGAACCAGAACATATGGCCTGTAAATAGTCTTTCCAACAAGTGGGACTCTATTTTTCATTTCCACATGCCTTTAATCATTTGAATAATACATGAATCCTGCAAAACTCATTTCTGGGTTTGGGGGTTTTGGTGTAATTCAGTATGAGATCATCATGACTTCTGCAACCCCAACAGAAATCTGACATATTACCAGCCTCAATAGTGAAAAAAAAAATATATATGATTAATATGTTCGAGGTTTTCATCTTACCTCAAACAGGAGTCAGGATCGGGCTCCAGCTGATGGTTTGATGTGGCAGTTCTCAGGACGCAACTCAGCCGAGGATGGTCATCTGTGAGGCTCAGACATAATGTTTCATCTCCACCATAACTCAGCCACATACGAGCAGCACCAGCCTCCCTGGAAAGCTGATATTGGCAAGCTTTCATCCGCGGATAACTACCATTAGTTTGTCGGTCTCATTAGGTCGCCCAGTCTCAGTGCTGCTCAGTAATCTGCTGTAGCCCCACTGTACCGCAGATAAACCGCTTCTTCTCGCCTCCAGTCGGAGAAGGAGGGAGAAATGTTAATGGCCTTTTTTTTTTTTTTCCTCTCTCTTCTTTTTTTTCTTTTTACAGTCTCTCCAGTTCCACACGCGCTCCGCTGACACAGTCACCCCTTCCTCGTTTCAGCAGCTCCAGTCATCTGTCCGGGTCAAAGCCTGGACGCGATACATGCGGTGGGTCGGCTCGTCTTTTCTGTCGCCTGTCCGATGAGAATGAAGCCTGTCTGACGCTGCGCAGAGGCAGCGCCGCACCGTGCGCCCTGCGCTCCCGCACGGACCAACAGCACTGCCTGCTGTACTTAAAGAGACACAGCAGAGCAACACGGAGGCGCAGAGCTCTGCAGCCCGCTTTCTGGGCCACACAGGTGAGCCTGGGCTCCCTGCTGATAGGCCGACTCAGAGATTATGAATTCATTCAGAATCTAAATCAGATGCAGCAGTTTTTGTTTTGTTTTGTTTTTTTTGCGCCTGCAAGCAAATTGGCTGAGTTGTGTGCTGCCAGGCAGTGGCCAATAGGTCCGACTGGAGAAAAATCATCACAAGATGTGTGTAAAGCATGAAGCTGCTGCTAATTCACACCAATAAGAAGCAGATCTATTTTCAGTGCAGTGAAAATGGATCCCTGTGGAAATGTGCTGATTACAGCGACTGGAAGCAATGGAGAGTGGGCTAATCATGAGAGCAGATATACTGATGATAACAGTAATAACTGGTAATAATTATATCAGTGGGCTCAGGGTTGGTTCAGAGCCCTGTTGGGGCTACATGCAGAAAAGGAGTGATGTCTACCTATCTATCTATCTATCTATGGATAAACATACACCCTTCTCTGTCTCTCTATGAGCCATATTGTTTCACATCACTAGGCCTGTACTACACCACTGTCACGTTTTGATTAATACTTAGAGTTTATTTTTGCCTGCTTTGCACTCTGGTTCTAATCCTTGCTGCATCGTTCCCTCTCAAACACACCTCCAGATGTTCAGCCGTGTGTGTCCCTGCCGCACGCAGGATTTCCAGTCACATCGGGCTGATCATCCATTCTGTTTAACCGCAAATCTCTCTGTGTGTAAACTGTGCTCTTCAATCAGTTTTATCGTTCTGCGTCTGACAGTCACTGCTGTTAAATCAATGGCTTAGAGCAATTGCATTACACAGATCTTTAGGAGCCACACAAATATACATCTGCATGCAAACAGAGGGAACATGCAGTGTAATGCAGATGTATGCTCTACGAGGAGTTTATTCCACCTGGTTAGGCTGTTTCTGAAACACAGGAGGGTAATCGCAAGATTAAGTCTTAATGAAAGAGTATTGCAGAGTTTGTCAAAACCTATAGTTCCTTCTAGCCCAACCGCCTGCTGTCTGGTGTCTGGGTGAGCCACTCGGTTATTACAGTTATAACACTGGTCCTTAAGGGATGCTGTGCTGACACAACAGAGATGACTCTGCATGTTTCAGCAGCATCAATTCATGGGTTGGTTGTTGTCTGTGCTGTCGCCCATAGCGCTGTCACCTACAATTACTCTCCTCGATATGGTGACTCAGCGATGGACTTCAACTTCGAGGGGCCCTCTTGAAATCACCAGTGTGCAGTGGCGATATGAGTCATGCTGAATCAGGCAGACAGGATGGGACAGTGGCCAAAGAACTCTAAAACTCTCAGTCGGACGTTTGAGGAAAGCAAATGAGTTTTTTTTTTCCAGGTTTGGTTTGATAAAAAATGTATTGCAGGATGTTGCAGAAAGATGCAAAACCTCTCTCCTATTCTCAAGGATATACACGAATGCATAGGAGGTCAAAAGTGGGGGATAAATCATGTGGTGGAAGAGATAAAACTCCAGGCCAGCAACCCTCATACATTTACATCACAAGCCAGCAGTCGCTGCCTTATGTGCGTTCTCAGTTGGGCTGCATGTGACAACCACTGGTTTATCTCAAGCACAGATGCAGAAAACATTAGTAAATAGAAGATAATGGGCTCATTGTGCAAAACCTCGGCTCTCTCATGGGAACATGTTGGAGGCGGACTGAAAGGCGAGGGAGAATTTTCTGATTGTGACCGTCTTCTGATGGTCCTGTTTCATGTCACCATCTGACAAATGGGTGTTGGGAGCCCAGATAGCACTCAGTCCAACAAATAACCCAGCCTCTGTGAAATTGTTCTCTTTGATCCCGTTGTGTTTCTTTATTCACACAGGACAACGACACATATCTCAGGCAAGGCAGCAGTTTTTCAAAGATAATTTTATGCGTGAGCCCACACATCACCTCTCTATATTCAAAGGGGAGTTTCCCCAGGAGATCAATCCAGCCTTTTATTTTTTTGTCTTGTAAACAGTCTCATGAGAAATCCACTGGAAATACAGTACGGGAAGATCTAAATGTTGTGAGTTTACCTGAGAAATCGGGTCACCACTCCTTAGTCACATGCCTTTGCAACAAAAAAAGACGTCAGAAGCCTACACGTGCCTCATCACCACTGATTATGTTTCAGTATCAGATTTCTGAATAGAAACTCTCATAATGAAAATCAAACGCCCACTGCTTTCAAGAAACACCTTTGTCAGAGAACCATTGTGGCTGTTTTAAAGTATGTTTTGAAGTGCTAAGACTCTATTAATTGTCACAAGAGATCAGAAGCAGGTATTGTGCACTTGGGAATGTCAGCATTGCCTCCAGCACATCAGGAACAATCAGATGTCAACGCTGTAACTTTAGCTCGTCATCCTGAGAGCTGCTGACATGAGCAACACATGTCAACATATACTTTTGTGGGGGTGTTTAAAGTTCACACGGATGTAACAGAAAGGCAGAAGCATGAGTTGTTTTTCACATCAGAAGTGTGTTCTCTGATTACATCTACAGATAGGTGGCAAGTCAAAGGAAGAACCAACAAAAAAGTATCTGAGAAAGGTGCTGAGCTGCCACGTGTTGCCAGAACAGCTTCAACGGGTCTTGACACTGAAATTTCCACGTGAGCTAGAAAACTTT
>NW_007577808.1:366648-378736 GCF_000690725.1 Stegastes partitus | reverse complement strand
CACTTTAGGGGCCACTGGTTCTGATTTTTCTTTTAGTTTGTCAAGACGTGTCAGTAGATGTGAGGTGATGACTTTTCTTGAGTCATCATAAAGATTTCAGAAAGTAGTTTAAAAACACGTCACCTTTTGTCCAAACTAGTTCAATCCCAACAAATAAATCAAAACCCAAAGATTTAGAACAGTGTCCGACTTATTTAATGGAACATTGTTAATTGTGCTTAACGTGATGAACAACATCTCCACTAATGGCACATGTGTGTTTTAAGGGCAGCTGCCTTCATACATCCACTGTGATCTGGGGGTTTTCCATTCTACCCACAAAGTTCAAAACTGTGCCTGAGAACTGAAAACAAACAGGTAAACTACCAGCAGCAGATTGGACAATTGCATAATTGTGGGTAAAATCAAGAAAAACAGCCTCGAAACAGCAGCGAGGATTCAGAGATCAACGAGAATTACCAGATAGAACTCAGTTCACGAACCCTTTGAAACGGGATCAATGAGTATGAGTACAGAGGGAGAGCGATACAACGGAAACCATTCTTAGGCTTAAAGAGTAAGACTGCTGGGATTACATCTGCAAAAGAACATGCAACAGAAAGATGGCAGCTTTTGGAAGAATGTTATTTTCAGATGAAGCTAAATCCAACCTGCATGGATGAGGGAAGAAGCCCAACTGTACCGCACGAAGGGTAGCGAGGTAGAGAAGTTTTATTAGAGTGGTAATCTTGTATTAATTGATGGAATCATGAACTGTGACGGTATGCAAACCTAAAGACGTCTTAAAAATGACAAAAAAATAAGTGGCAGAAGTGTGTCTTCCAGCAGGATAATGATGTGAAGCACCAGCCACTTGTTGAAAGATTGTTTCGCTCAAGAGAAAATCAAAGTCTTAGCATGTCCCTCCCTGAGCCCTGACCTAAATCACAGGCTCTGCTGTGGTTGAACTGAAAGCTTGAAACATGAAGGGAACGTTCACCACAGCTGCTACACAAACTGATTGATTGGCGATAGTTCTGCAAGCTAAACGGCGGCAAACTAGATTTTTAAGCGTTGCTGAAGCGTCCAAACACTTCTCAGAGGCCTCGCTATTGTGTTTACAGTAATAACGCCAGCTGATGTCTGGATTGTGGATCAGCCGACTGACTTAAATAATTAGTGGATTATCGAAGCAGATGCCGTCATGTCAGTTTTCAGTCAACTAACTGATTAATCTGTTGATTTTGTCATCTCGATGCACCACTGTAAGCATGCCGCACAAACCTCAGACTGCAACTGCACACACATTTTCCTGTACGCATACAAGTACTGCATCGTTAGGCAGTACATACAGATGTTCAGTTTTAAGTCATAAAGTTTGTCTGTGGTTGAGATTTAACGTCCAAAACATCATCCATGTCTATCAAAGCTACATATTTAGAGGTGTTCTTTTTTTTCTAAAGTAATTCTTTTCAGCCTTAAATGCTCTTTGGGGGTAACTCTACACTGTTGACGTGATGAAGTCCTCGTTTCTCTTTATCCACCCCTCCACAATCAGTGCAGCTCGAGCACACCAGCTCACCTGCTACTCTGCTCGAACACTGTAAAACTACTATACAGTCAAACATGTTCAACCAGGCATTGAAAGCTCAACTATACAAGTTGACAGGATTGGTTCTCGGACGTCTGAATATGTGTTTTTGAGACCACCGCAGCTTCAAAGTAAAAATGCTCAGCCATGGCGCTGACTACTGTGATGGCCGTGCCCACAGCCACACAGAAGGCTGAAGGATCCACACACTGACAAACAGCATCACCACATGTTCAGTTACTCTGAGTTACACTCACTTCAATTACATACAAACATTTAAAATTGGTTTATGAACACTTTGACAACATTGTTTTCTAGATGGAGGGCACACATTTAGTTTGTCATTTTGCTATTAATTCAGTTCTCTTTTCTTTGAGTTACCTGGCTGCTGCTGCTGCTTTGTGGCATTTCCTGGTTGGAGACTGGCAGAAGATGGGGCTGAGGGCGGAGCATGGCTTTATTCTGAAGGCCCTCTCACAGACCAGACTAAGAGCTGTGACATCATGGGGGTGGATTTGGGTTTTGTTGTATTAGTTTTAGTTGTCGCCTGTATGGTTTCCCCCCATGCGTTAAATTTGGTCTGATCAGCTGGTATATATGTTGGCCCAGGTCTCAGTCTGGCAGTTGAGTTAATGTCCAATTTTGTTAGCCTTATTCTTCAGTAGAGTTATGTTTTGTTGACCTCTTTTAAAAGGCCCTACAACTCTGATTTCAGTACTTTCAGTTGTTTTTTTGTAACATTTATTTTTTGTTGGTGAAAATAAATTTGTCTTTTGTGAACTTAAAACCTGTGTTTTTGTGTTTTGACTGCTTGGTCCACCACAACTACCTATTTCACTGATGATGCGACGCCAAGCATATTAAAAACAACACATATTAACATAGTAAAATTCACCAGAAGGGATCTTTAATGTTTCATAATCATCCAACTAACACTTCATAAGTTTGTATCAATACAGTTGGAACAAACTGTTGCCACAAGCACAATTGATTTAGCTTTCTTTTTCTCATTTTCCACTGGAATATTGCTGATTGCGCCCGCACGTCAATCCGCTGGTAATCATGCGTCATGTCTATCGATCCGAGTAGTGATTTGTTATCTGCCTGGTGGCTGCTCGCCCATGCAGCCTTATCAGCGCCCCTCGACGGGATCAACGGTGAAATCGCTGCAGTACGGCGCATTCTAAAACAGACATTGATCCGCCATGTTTGGGCTTCTCTGCACAGCGGCAATCATTTCTAGCTGATGAGAAACCTTTAAGTTGCTTTCTGGAATATTTCCCATTGATTTGACACAGAAATAACACGATCGATAAGTGTAGTTGCTGCGTACTGTGCTTGACCTTTAAACCGATAAACACTTGCTTCCCACTCTGCAGGCAGCTTTTTTGGAAAGTGCTTTTATTTTATAAGCAAGTTTTGCTGCTTCATGTTGTGCGTAATTCTTTTTGGAGTGTTTTTTTAAATGTTACATAAATCTGAGCATATTTCGCTGTGATTCAAGGACGTCCGTGAATGTTTTTCTTGCAAGTATTAGACGAATCTGAAGCACTTTGTTTAAAAAAAAAAAACCTCTTTAACAATTTGCAGACACTCAGACAGCTCATTTACATAGTCTGAGCAATTACAAATCTTACTTTGTGAAACTAAACAAATCTATAAATCTCTGGCTGCAGTTCATCATCGTTCTTACCTTGGTGTTCCACCCCTCCTCAGGGGTTTCAGGCAAAGAGCACAGAACCATAAAATGCTGCTTCAACTCCAAGATTGTTTTTCTGATGACCATAAACTGAGATTGAAAACTAATTCTAACCGTCAGCCACATGACGGATGACAGCGACACTGCTGCTGCTACTGCTGCTGACAACTGTTCTGTTATGACTGTTGCCTGCTAATAGAAACTGCTTCTTTGTCAGCGCCTCCTTTGAGCAGCTCATCTGAAGAGGTGCCTCAGAGTTTTCACGCCTACAAAACTTCCTGCCTTCATCACATGTAGCTCAACAGTCAGGTCGCACACAGAAATCTCAGTAGCGGTACAGTCACTGATATTTGTCATGCAGTGAAGCAGCTTGTTTGCAGGATAACTTTATCTCTCTGCAAAATGTATTACTGTTGTTCTACAGTTGACGTTACATCTGCATAAACTGTGCTGCTGCCACTAACTGGAAGCTGCACATCGAGCAATGATGACTAATGGCAACAATGGCATACTGTGAGAAAAAAAAATCAGTAAAACAAAAAAACAACCAAAAAACATCATGTTTCAGAATGTGGGGCAGTAAAACAAAACTGTAAAAAATAACATTTAATAAAAATACAGTAATTAAAATGCATTTTCTAGTTTTACTTTGACATCATGTGCATTTTGTTCATGTTTAATGAAGAATATTAAAATGTGCAAAAACAATGAAATTACTCACAATATATAATAATGATGAATATATATAATAGATAATGATGAATGATACATACTATGATTTTAAAAATCTGTACTTTGACAGATTGCCCATGATAATAGATATTATACACTCATGAAATATATTTAAAAACATTAAGACATGATGAAATTAGGGTTCAATTTGCAATTTGTAATTTGCCATATTATGATGATTTTTTTTTTTTTTTTTTGAAGAAAAAGGACATTTTATGGTAATTTACCATAACAGATTTGTAACATTACTTTATTTTACACCGATACATTCACAGTCATTTTTTTCGTCATATTTCTAAAAATGTGGAAATTAAAAAGGAAAAGTATGTAAATTACAGATTTTTTTTTTAACAGTGCATATTATCTGTCCAAGTGTAGAGTGAATTGTTCATTGTATCCATGAACATAACTGAAATCCTAATTGTATTGCTATTTTTGTTTATTAAAAAAAAAAAGGAAGGAAAAAAATCTGTAAAATCACAAAACAAAAGAATCCTTAAAAGTGCTTCTTCTTCTTCTTTTTTTTTTTGTCGAGTGCATATTTTCTGTTAAACTGCAGATTGAAATGTCAACTGTCTTCATAAACACAACCAAAGTCCTTGAGTCGGTTGTATTAACAGTTTATATTAATCACGACTGTCAGATTTAGCGTATGCTCTATTCAGAGGGTTGTGAACATCCGCTCTGTGAAAGTCCTCAGCCTGTGGTTGAAATATGCAGCAGTGTGAAACCTTATTAGGTCTCTTTCGGACGGCACATGGCAGCAGCGGCGACATGCTGGCTTGTAGTGCAGCGAATGGTGATGAAATGTGCTGAGATACAGTTAATGTAGTGGACGAGGGTGTGAAAGAAAGTGGGTTCTGGCTGGTCTGCTTCTTCACATAAGGGGGGAGGAGCAGGTGGAGCAGAATTTACTGATGTAGCAGTCCTCATCTATTAAACCCAGCCATAGCTGCTGGCATTAATAATTCAGGAGTCTCTCTGAAAACTACCAAAAAAAAAAAAATAGATCCTGCATTATTTAAAGGGCACGCTGAATTTATTAGAAATATGAATTAATGATGAGATTATCTTAAGCATTCGACTTAAATCCCTGACAGTGGCACTCCAGCAATCAACGGACAAATCAGTTTTTTTTTTTTTTTTTAACTGAAGACTTTGCACCCTAGAAAAAAAAAAAAGTCTTTGAAGAGTGAGGCTGTAAAATCAACCACACGCTGTAATTGCTATTCAGGAGGTGTCTCAATGTCATTGCTGCAGCACAGGGTAGTATTACTGAAGACCTACATCTTTCAGTCACCATGAAAAAATAATGATTCTTTCACTGAGTTTCATTTGATCCTTTTGACTCTGCTGCCTGTCGTATCTCATTAGACACATCTGACACAGTTTGGGATGTTTCGGTCACTCGTCTTATTTCCTCGTCTCCGCTATCGGTGTCACACACTCTGCTTCAGCTTAAACCTAATTACACCCTGGAGAAGAAAAAAAAAAAAAAAGTGCAGCCTCATGTTGTGTTTTTGATTAAAAATATATGTGCTTCGTTAACTTGTTGCGAAACTTGGTGTCTCTGCTCGGTGCAGATGTGCCTTTATCAAAGCCTCTAATTCCGCGTCCCTCTGTTACACGCAGGCGATGCAGATGTTAAGAACAAAAGCCAGCCCGTTTAAGCTGCTTTCACCAAACAGTATTATGCACTGATACTTCCTTCTGTTAAAAGAGAACAGCATTAAAAAAAAAACTGTAGGACTACAGACATCTAGAAAATGACTAAGATGTGACACATGCTTTGAAGTGACTTTGTTACGCTCCCTCACATCTGCCAAACTTTCTGAAAGCTCCTCTTCTCTTATGTCTGCACTGACTCTTGTCTTGGATTATTAATGACTACAGTGTGCATGATGAGCGACAGCAAAGACAAAGGAGGGTTGTAAAGACCGGTTGTGTGTGTGTTTGTGACTGACAGAGAAATAGTCGGGGATATTCTATTTGAATTTCTCGCTTTCAGAAAAATTGGAAGAATTAAGAAAAACTTTGGAAAAAACAGAAAATGGCAAATATCACGACAACTACTTGGTAGATTTGTTGAATATGTTTGGTTTTCTTTCACATTTAAGAATTTGATGTTACTGGAAGAAAGACTATTGTTAACTACTTTGCCTTTGGGGATACAAAAAATAAAAATAAACTGCCTCAAAAACCAATTAAGACACTTTGCTTTCTGACATTTAAAACTTCAGTTTGTGCCAACCTTCCTCCTAAGTAGTGTCAAACCCACTTAGGTGAACACAATGGAGCCAGAAAAGTCTAATTATGTCTTCTGAAACCTGATTGCAATGATGCTTTCCGATGGCGCACCAGTTTATTGACTTGAACACGTTGGTCAATCCCTGCCCTACAATGCATTAACCTACTTTACATAGGGGGGATTTTCTTTCCGTGCTCATTGAAGCGCTTTGTTTGCTTTTGACTGCTGTGTAACAAAAACTCATTCTGGTAATTGGGGTTTGTGTCTCTTCAGGAAATTACAGGGTGCCAAACTGTTTAGGCAGGCCTGGAACATCAGCCCGTCGCTGATAATTATAACTCACTAAAAAAAAATCACATGCACCCACAAGAGACATGTCAAACACATGGTAATAACACACACGCTCACAATGATCTCAGCTATCTGAGCGCCGTTACTGAAAATTGCTACGACCGACTGGTAAAAGTCGACGATTTCGTTCCGAGCGCTTCCCGTTTCTATGGGTGTCTATTGTTTATTACCACAGAATTGAAATAATACAGATTTTGAGGCAGCTGTCAAATGGCAGCTCAGTTCTGTCAGCACCATCCTTTCTGAGCATGCCCAGGAGAGCTGACCCACTTCATGGTGCAATTTGTCTCAGTGACATTCTCGTTCACTTCCGTCTTTTGCTGCCACTGTCACCATAAATAAGTTCAGATGACCTCAAAAAAGAACAAAAGTTAAATTCTGTGCTTTTTTTTTTCCCCTGCCCATGAAGACGCTGTTCGGAGTAAAATCAATGAAGATCAACAGGAATCAGCACCACTGATAGGGCGACACAGTGCATCGCTGATTTAATCCTCTCAGACACCTTGATTGGACAGGCGGCACTGCTCAGCTTCAACACTGCAAAGACTGGGCAGGTCTGAATGCCGATGCTCTTGAAGGACCAGCGTGTGGGATTTAGTGAAATTTAGCTGCAAAGTGGTTATATAAGAAAAAACAAAAGGAGACCGAGAAAGATGTTCGAATCCTATTTTCCCACCTTAATTGTGTGAAGGCCTGTTGCAATATTGGTTTCAAAATGTCACAAAAACTGTTGGACATCCCCCTCCCACCCACAACTCCAAAAGTGAAACCAAAAGCAAACTGAAGGTGCTATTAGATGACCAAGAACTAAAGGAACACAGAAATGTTACATCAAAATTAACTCTAAATTGTCTCAGCACATCCTCGGGCTTTGGTGGTTGGTTGTTTTTCAGGCGTTCCCCAAGGATCAATGCTTGGACCCTTCCTGCTTTTATGTTTTACATCAGGATGGTGCAAGATGCTGCAACAATTTAAATCAGGCTTGACTTGTAATAGACCCATGCAGATCAAGCATCTGCATGCATGAGACTTTAACAAGCCTCGTGATGGGAGAGGATCAGCAATTGATTCCAGTGGAGATTAAATCTCAGGAGATCATGGTCATGTTCAGAGTGAGCCGTGGAACAAACCACAAATGTGGACAAGAGGATGAGCTGTATGTACTTTACAAATATATACTGATCTTAATCTAGTACAAGCCACTGACAGAAAATAAAGATGGACAAACCCTCTGAGATGTTCCCTCATTGGTTTCCTGACTAGAAGTTCTGAAGCTCAGCGTGGTGACTCCAGTCAGCGGCATCTTAGCAGAGCCTGACTCTCATATTGCTAAAAGCGGTCCACTGCAGCACCACACACCTTCTCTTTGGGAAGTTGTTTTGGAAGTACTGTGGTGCCCTTAACTTACGAAAAGCCTGAACAAACTATGGGCCTTGTAGATCTAATTAAGTGAAGATTTGGTAACTGAATTATTTGTTTCTTGCTTCAGATGAAGCAAGAAATAAACAGATTTTGTTGGCTTTCAAAATGGAAATTAATTAAACTTTACATAGCCTGAAATGAACTACTCGTGCACAAACCGCATTGACTATTATAGAAATTGGGCCCTCAGGAGGAGGACTGCAGTTGGACCTTTTACAACTCTGCTAATCCAAAAATGTGCGAAGAGGTGAACCATGAGTGGGGCTGAAGCAGACAATGCAAACATCTCTGGTAATAGACCATCAGAAGACATCTTCCTGTTACTCTGGCAACCATAATTATGCATAACTTCAAGCCTTAATATAATCGAAATGGATATGATACAAAAAACAAAGCCATTTCTTTTTTACTGCCAGGCTGTCAACACATTTCTTTCTGCTATAAAGTTTTTCATTTAAACATACAGGTCAACGGGGAGTGACTCGTTTTTGGAGAGAGCCTCAAGTGGCCATTAGAAGAAGTGTAGGTTTTGGCACTTCAGTGCTTCATTTTCCAGCCCTGAAGGTTTCTGCTTGGTACAAGCTTATTTTACGAGAGAAAAAAATCTGTAATGCCTTAAGGTGAATGCAATGAAGGCATAAAAGAGAAATGTTTGTTAATGTTGTACTCTCTATTTAAAGAAAAAAAAAAAGTTGCAATACTTCACAAACAAGGCGGCTGTATAGAGAAGAAGAACTCGACTGATTGAATTAGGATGGGGTTTTACAAAAATCTATTCAAATTGAAAAAAGACACACTCAGCACTATGCTCAAGTCAAACAGGGTACAAATACAGACAGGCACGCAGGAGCTTCATCAACCTCAGGGCCAAATCCAATTCCCTGCCTGGGCATATGAAAGCAGACTTGACATATTGAAATGTCTGTGCGACCTCATTAGGTTACAACAGTGGAAGCAATTTATTCCTGCATCCAAAGAGACAAAGAAGAAAGGAATATGATTGTTTTCATTGTGGTGATACACGGAAACATTCTGTGAGACAAAATAAGACTTTCTCTATATGCCTACTGATACCTACGACATCTGTTCCAACAATGTCCTAAAAATCCAATGAAATTCTTAACGGGGCGTTCCTTTGAATGAGTAGAAGCACCGCTGCCTTTCATGTCGCCCTCCTGGATGCACAAAGCAAGACATCCTTTCAATATAGCAGTTATTATTTGGAATGCTATCACTTCTGTGCAGTGGAGCCCATGCATATTCAGTGAGATCTGTACAAGCACGGCATGACTCCAAACTCTGCCCCTAGCTCAGTCATGGGACTTTTTAAAGACACATCCAATTATGTCTGAATGTTCAGTATGTCTGTATGTACACAAACAAGACAATTCACTAACAAAAAAAACAAAACGGATAAAGCAAAATCCAGCAGTGAGAATCCCACAAGTGAAATAATACGCATTGAAGAATTTGTTTCCCGTCAGACATTTCCTATTTTAAATGCATGTCACAAAAACGCACCTAATTACACTGTAGCGTCGACGCACAGATTAGACATAGTTGTCCTACAGTTCAGTCATCTGGCTCATCTACAGTCTGCAAATAAAATTCGGTCACACTGAGGAGACCTGTGGAGAGTTAAAATAAATGGCCGTGAAGCTAAATGAACACGCTGTCCACAGGGTTCCTTGAAAACAAACCAAACTCTTTATAAGAGAGCAGCAGTTCACATTTTGGAGAAAGGCCAACTAATGCTGTGGGCTGTCGCCTCATTACCAGCAGGAGGTGAGCTCTGTTTAGGGGCAGACTTGTTAATGTATGCACATCCCAAACAGCCTGAAAGAAAGCTCCAAAAAATCCTCATTAAACAAAGGCAACTGTGCAGCAGGGGCGCACTGTAGAATCGCAGCCTCAAAAGCTCTTATCTGCATATGAATAGTTGTCAAGATACACTCATTAGCATTTTAATGGCTTGAAATGGAAAACTTAAATAAACAAATATGCTTATTCAGACATAGTGGATAAGTCCCGTATGCATATATATAAAGATTTCCTGTTCAACTTCTGAATATCCTGAAGTTGAATTAATTCAATCCCTTTGCTAGTCAAGCTGCCAGCAGTCCTCATCCTTGTCCTCTGCGATGTAAAAACCACTCAAGCTTTGTTTTAAATGTTGTTGTCTATGAACTATGTCTTTGTAGGTTACTGTTAAGACATACTTGCCAGTTGCAACAGTTCCGCCTGGAGATGGTGCAGATAAATGCACATCAGATAAACCACAACAGAGGGCGAGTCTATGAGACGAGCTACCGACGCAGTGAAGACAAAATTTGTAGACTAGATAAGAATGTGTGCATGCAGCAGAGAAGTGAAGTCATGCACAAAAACACCTGTCATGCACACGAATGGTTTGTGTATTTGTAATATTACTATAATTAGATTTAAGCTAGAATTTCAGAATTTGTCACATCAATATAATTTTCACAAGAATTTCGTTTGTAGCTTTATATATATACATATAAGTGACATCCTGCTGATGAACATATTTGTGACCTCTGAGGAAGTATAAAGCTGCTGCTGATAACAAAACCAAGTCTGTAGTCTTGTCATTATAATGGAGTCTTCGTGTGTGTGTGTGAGCAGAGCGGTTCATAAAATAAAAGTCCACTCTATAGCGGTTCATATTATTCCCAGCACCACATCCGTGACCCTTAGCAGTATGTAATCAACCTTGATCCCTGCTTCTTTTACTTAATCATCTCTCTCGCTGGCTCTCTCACACACAAACATATTACAACAGATGGGATCCTCTTCCCTTCACACGGCTCTGCGAGTAAGTATGGAAAGGCAAAACGGTGGAGGAACAGAGGAACGATAGGTGAGAGGAGTAAAAGAAACCCAATCATTTCTTCACAGGAGTAATGATGATCAGACGCTCCAGTTGATTTCCTGGACCACCACTCGAGTTACTCAAGAAAGGTCAAACCGGACCAGGAACGGCTCAAACGTGAGGTTCAGTTGCTGGTTGAATGTCCTCACACCTCCCAACATTAGTCAGACAGTGACCCATCTCCCTCTTCACTTCCCACAAACACTTCTCCTCTGCTGTGTACAGACATTAATTTACTTCCCTTAGGGCCGCACTGTCTGTGGCTATTGATCAAAACGGCGCTCCCGGTGCTAATTTAGTGCCCATGATATGTTCTGTCATGAGGGAAGCAGGGAGGGAGTATTGATTAACGTACAGATCTGCTACGGGCATTACTGCAGCGCTTTATGACAACGGCCTAATTAACTTCCGAAGCCTCTTACAACACTGCATTCGGCTCGGCTCTCCTTTGCTTCCAGTGTTGAACACAGAAACGGTGATCAGAACCTCAGCTCCCGGTGGAGTCATTCCCTCTGAATATGTACTGATGATGCTGGCTGGCAGGATAAATGAAAGCATTAACCCAATTCCATATTAACACACACACACCCCCCTCAGTGCATAAAAATGTCCTACTGCATGATTGCAAGTGTTGTTATCATCTAACAGATTAGAAATGATAAGAACAAAATTAATGATTATTTTAAAATTGTATTCATAGCAGCAAATTATACTGCAGTGCCTGATAATGTGTTTTTCAACTGTAACATCTATGGATGTAACATACTCACAAAGAAGAGTATTAAGTGTTTCAGTCATTCTGAGTTAGAGATGGTGATAAACTAAACTAACAAAGAGTATTAATAACGTGTTGGGCCACAGCTTGCATTGAGAGCAGCTTTAACACACCTTGGCATTGATTGTCCAAGTCTCTCTACTGGAGTGATAGAGTTCCATTCTTCTTAAGTTATTGCCTCATTGGATGTTTTGATGATGGTGGAGAGTCTAACATGTCAGGCTGAATCATTGTTATTTAATCACCACATTTAAAACAACAGCTGTTGAGCCAAAGTGCCAAAGTAGAGAAAAGATTGGTACATAGAAAGATTGTTGTTGGGAATTTAGCAAACAAGTTCAAATATTAAGCTAAAGACCCTGCAAACATATATTAAATACATACTTACCTATCCATCCATC
>NW_007577808.1:357806-366309 GCF_000690725.1 Stegastes partitus | reverse complement strand
TAAAGTTAAGAACCTGCAATAATATATACTCTAACAAATTATTAATAGAAAAATGACAATTAAGACAATGCAAAATCACACATTGGAAACCTCTTGAAATCAAAGACACAAGATGAACAAACATGCTGGCAACAGTAATGAGGAAGAACTCTCTTCTAACAGACGGAGACCTTCAGCAGAACCAGGCTCAGGGAGGATCTGCCTCGACTAGTTGGGATGAGGGTTTAAAACCTCCCATAGGTGTTCAGTTAGGCTGAGATCTAGTGACTGACAAGGCCATATCCTGTCATTTTCATCATTCAGTGACCCTTGGTGGCCCAGTGGACTAAGGCTGAGCCATCATGGAAGAGACCACTACCACGAGGGTAGAAATGTTTCATTACAGGCCAACGGTGATCACTCTGAACAACTTTGTCTTAGTTTGCAGTGACTCTTCCCTCTAAGAGGATAAGTGGAGCCAAACAATGGCAGCAAAATGTCCCCAACAGCACGACTAAGCCACCAGATTCCCTCACTGTACGGATCAAGGGTTTAGATTTTTCCTTTAATCTGTCACCCATGTGAATATTCAATGTTCTATGGAGAAAAATAAATGTTGAGGCAGAGATTTCACTGGTTTCCTTCGCTGCTTTTTTATTCCTGCTGCTATGCTGCCACCCAGTGACTCTCTGAGGCAACAACTCATTAATATTAACCAAATTACTCAGACAGCAGAGAAAAAATGAAGGCTTTTTATTTAACAAAATCTTAGACACCACAAATCACAACATAGTAGAAAAATGATTTTAAAAAAAACAACTAAGATTAAATTAAACAGTCATTAATATGAAAGATCAACAGTGAATTTGGTAGAGAAGTAGAAGGTTTGCATATGTTTGTTTGGTGGTCACTAACTCACTGTATAATAATACAAAAGTGTAACAAATTACATAACAGCACTGAGTGACAAAGACCAAATGTGCTTCTGCTACAGGAGAATATTTATAAAGACCGATGAGCCGAGATGTTTTACAGATCAAAGAGTCTGCAGGTTTTCATTCAGCCACAAACTGCAGCAGCTAACTTCAGCGATCAACGAGGTTTCAGGCAGGAAGCATAAACCGAAACTAATCTGTGAAATCAAATGGTTGAAACGAAACCCAACATACATTCAACACATCACGGCAGATGGTTGCCAAAAATAAGCCACTAGAAATCTAGCGCATGTCTAGATTATCACTACAGATTTTGAAAAGCATGGTTATATTAAAAAGCCCGTTAAAATCCACATTTAGTTAATTAAAAGTCTAATTCTAAAAATCGGTAAACAGCAACTTATTATGGTGTAAATGTTGTCCTACATCCTTCTTGCACATTTAAACAGCTGATAGAAATCATGACAAAGTAAAATAACTTTGCAACAACATATACTGTATGTTTTGACTGTCTAATTAAATATAGATTACATAAAAAAAGATGAAAGGCACATGAGGCAGGTGACATTATGTTCAATGACACACTCCTCGTTTTAAAAAAGGATTCAGATTCCTTTTGCTTTTTGCACAACAATGAAAACAAACTCCTCGAGGCGATAAACGGTGATATGTGAAAAAACATGCGTCATTGTTGAGCATCTTAAGCTGTTCCTTGTATCCGTTTAAAATCATATGCAGATGTTGAGTGCACCTGTTATCAGAGCGTATTCTCATTATGTTTCAGGATAAAAGCCGCTGCCAGCTGAGGGTTCGTTTGATGAGCTACCGACAAAGACCGAAAAGGCCAAACGTGTTCTGCAGGGAACATCCTCAAAGACAGCCTCACGTGAAAGTGTGATTTTGCCATTTACACGTTTTTGTTTTTTTTCTCTGATCGAGGTAGTTCATTCACATAATCACATGAACCCAAAGCTTACAGTTCCCACACTGACTGACCTCTTTTCTCTGCACGCCAGACAATTCAGACTTTGCTCTCAGACGCAAGAGGTCAAACATTAAAACATTACTTAACACTATGGATTAGTCCTAAAGTTGAAGCTTGAGCTAGAATAAATTACCACCAAAGGGAACTTTTTGGCTTCTTGCTCTGTTAAGAAGTTTGAGATTAAAAAATAAATTAAAAAAAGTCAGTGATTTGGGTGAACAGAATCTGCAACAACCAAACAGAGACTTCCCAGATTACCAGATCAGTGTTTCCCTCCTGAAGATTATCTACCCTCATTAGCCCAATTCAGCTTTATAGCAGTAGATCAAAGGCACCGTTTATAATCTCTAAACTCTTGCGAGTTACCAGCTTCAAGATAGTTCAAAATAATCCATCCATCCATGAGCTACACCCGCTTATCTTGTAGAGGGTCGTCAGGAGGGCTGGAGATTCTCCCAGGGCGAGAGAAGTTAGAAATAATGTCAGCTGCATTATTAAAATATATATTTTAAAAAGGCAACAATATTGTATTTATATTATTATATTTTTCAAACTGTCGAGATCAGTTTAAATCAAAGCACTACTTCACTTTAACCTGCTGTCCAGATCGCTCAGCACCTCACTGGTATATGTGAGGAGATGAACACAAGTGATGGTGCTGAAAACCCAATCTGAAGTCTGAAAACAGAACATTTATGTCTGTAAGTAAGAAACTTGTTTATGCCTTTGTTTCCATTTGAATGCCTCTGCTCATGTGTGTTCAGGTTATTATAATTTTTTTAAAAATTATTATTATTACTCACTGTCTGCATCTCCCATTAATTCAGGCTCGGACACAAACTCGGTCCCAGTTTAGACGCTGGGTATTTGTAAGTTTTGGCTGCATAGCTCCTGCTGCTCCTCCAGATCAAATGTCAACCGTCTCAGATTTTTGGAGCTAATGATGTATTCAGGCAATGTGTGCCAGTCAGAGAGTCACGTATATTTAAGTTTGCATCCAGGCAGCGGACCTCCAGTGGTGTGTAAATACCAGTGACAGACTCGAGTGAGTTTCACACCTGAGTTTAGCACATTTCAGATCAACTCAAGAACTGAATTTAAACTGCCTTGAAGGGTTATGGTCACACACCCATTTACATTCTACTTTTCTGTTCTTTCTTGTGACTAACAGCTCACCAGGCTGCTATCAAGAACAAACAGTGGAAAGGTTACGTCTGTCTTCTGCTACTTACACACTGCAGTGTTTTTGTTGGTCTATTCCAGGCAACGACTGCCATAACTAAAATATCAAATAAATAAAAAGAAATCATTTAACATTTCTCAACTTTAAGATATAACGAGGGCCGCAACTTTTACCTTACTTTTACTACTTCGTTTTTTTTTTTCTTTTTTTGATGACTATACACAGGGGGCTAGGATTCACCAGTCAAATTCCTTGTTGACATGTACACATGTGGCCAATAAAGCTGATTGTGATTCCGATGAATACTACATTTAAAAACAGCAGCACACTGGACGACACAGATAACACCAGCTGATGCAATAAAGACTGAAGCCAGACGAGGCTGGATTTTCCTGCTGCACATTGTAGAGATTTTAAAGCCTCTTCAGCCCCATTTTAACATAATTCATCTGGAAATGTGGTTTTCAAAGTATTCAGTTTTAGATGTTTTAGGCTAAGAAATTAACAACCCTTAGATTACCTTCGACATAGATTATTGCACCACACGAACCCACTGACCTTTATTACAAAATAGAAAACAGAGAAAATCATTTAAATTTTAGCGTTTGGTTGGAATGAGCATATTTTGCATAAAGTGTCCGATCGCTCACAGCTATAAATAAATTGTTTTAACCTTCAGTTGTTGGATAATATGTCAGCTTTTCATAATGCACTTTTGACAGGGGACGTTCTTACTCTGTCAGTGTCAACTGCAAGTTAACTGGCTTGAGTTTATAAAGAACTACAAATATACAAATGTTGGGATGAAGTGCATCTTTGGATAAAGTCGTGATTAAGACAGACGCATGGGGACAGTGTGTATTTCAGTGTGTTGTTGCTGGGCTTAGTATGTATGAGCACAGATATGATTTTGTGTTTCTGGTCATGCCGCTGAAGTGAACAGTCTTTCTGATGCTGGGTTTTCAAGGTTTTGTTTTTCCGGCAGGAAATCCACAGCATCCAGGTCTATTGTTGGTGTCATGGCTGTCGTAAGTCTCTGAGGATCAGAGAAGACAAGGTTTAAGGAACAAACATATGAACTGTTGCAATATTTCATAGTTTTTGAGAACTCTTGGAGGACTTCCTGGCAGTTCAGATATTCCTGTTCTCCTAGGGATGAAGCACTACCATCAGAACAACACTGGAATTTGCATATTTGCCCTCAGCTATACTTTGTTTAGCTAGGAATTAGCAAATCAGCTGATGTTGGCTTATCACAGGTATATCAGTATTGGCGTATCCTTTTGTTATAGAACAAAACACTTTGTTACAGAACATAATGCGAGAGATAAGACATTTGGGGTCATTTACAAATGGTGTCATCGCATGGTTTGTCCAGCAGAGTGCGCTCAGACTTCATAGTTACATCACTCTTAGTACTGCCTGCAGCACATGTAGCAGAGTATGTATCACAGCTGAGCAGCTGCTGCCGTAAAAAGTCTTCTTGTTAATATGCTGAGCAGTGTCTCAAATATGATGCTGTATAGAATAAATAGAAAATAACCCCATCATTTTCCCTTACATATGACAAATATCAGCAGGGAGTTTGCGCTTTCGCCATCAGTCCGTTGTTTCAGGACACCTGCTCTGAGGATTAAAAGACTCCACGTCTCTTTCATCCTGAGTGCTACTTGATATGCTCAGTGGCGACCAGCACTCTGGCACTACCTGTGATTTATTGTCGATGCTGTCCCTTTGTGTTCTGCCACTACGTGAACTCTTGCTGCACAATAAATTTCCCCTAGTGGGACGATAAAGACAACCTTGAACCTTGATCTTCAATATAATGACATTTTTACGCCTCAAAATCAGTATCGGAGCAAAACAGTCCAACACTGTTTGAGCTCTAATTGCAACTATGAGCTTTTTAGCACGCTAATGTTAGAATTTAGCTCAGAGTCTGTGTCATGAGTCTTGTACTCACCTGAAGAAGTGATCCTTTGTTATTAAAGACCTCCTGAATAGCACCAAGTGGGATCCACACTATGGAGACCAGTGAGACGCCCCAGCCCAACCCTTCAGCCCACCCTGGGTACGTGTACTTGCCATAGTGAGCAGGAGTGAATTGAACAACGCTGGAGATCAGTATGCACTGTGTAGCAAACACAACAGTCTTACACACTGCCATCATGGGGGATTTTAGTCACACAGGTTAAGCAGGACTCACCAGCACCAACAGAGGACAGAGCAGGAGCCAGCAGGCACGAAAGTAGATGCTCGGGGTTTTTCCAAGCATCCTCTTGACCATTAAGGAGATCCGTGGGACACCTGACAGAAAAAAGTAATTTAACAACAGTGCACTGAGTATAAGTGTCTTTAAATGTTGAACAAAGTTGGTAGAGTTTAATTTTGTATTAAGATTCAGGATACAATGTTATGTCTGATATACGTCTGCAGTTCACAGGAGTGTTTGTACATGTTAAAGTAAGAAATGTTGTAATTTACAGACTAGTCTACAGATGCAGTTAATGTGGATTACAGCAGCAACACCATATGAATACAGTATATTACTGGAAAGCCTAGTTACAGTATTAAACAGTAAATAAATATTATAAATATTCTACTGCAGAGTCCTGTATTCAATCACACAATACTTCACTTCAGTAAATTACAGTTGTGACACTGCAAAAATAAAGAATAATACTGGTGACCACTGCTACTAGTATTACAATTTAACTTTACACAGTAATTACCTGTTTAAATAAATCACGATAATAACAATTTAAAAATACTTTAACTGGAATTTTACAGAAAGTGTTGTAACAATCTATGTGTTTGCATAAACTAAATTTAAATAGAAGTCGTGTAAGGTAAACGTAATGATGGGAAACTATCAGAAGGTTGAAAATCATGTGAGGAAGGTGCGTGAACTGTCCGAGGCAGCTTTGGTAAGACTGTTTTGAGAGTCCTCTGTGTCATTTCACCTGCTCAGAGGACATTGTGCAAGAACACGATGTTCAGAACACAAGACAGACTGAGCAGAGATTAAACGAGCCTTTGATATAAACATGACATGCAGCTCCTTGACATGAGAGGAGAATCAGGTGATTATAACACACCGGTGGGCGATGAAGCGCGCTGAGATTTATTTAAGTTTATGCATTCTATGGCGGTCCTTATTGGCTCTGAAATCCAGCTTGGCTTGTTTTTTATTCTCTGTATAGTGTACAATAAACCTAAAAGTGGACCAAAGATCACTAACTGCTCAGAATTTCATTGCACTGATAACTTGTTTATTGCTGCATATGACAATAAAAACATTTTAATCCTACACAGTGTGTAGTAATACTAAACATAATCCAGCCAACGTGGCAATGACAAAGGTTCTCCACTACAATCTAGCAACTGAGCTCTAATGTATAATGTAAAATTAGAAGTTTATGAGTGCTACTGTTGTTTTGCAATCAATAAAAGTAGATTTAATTCATCATTTTAATTGTAGTGCAACTGATTGCCATTTGAAGAAAAAGAAACAAGCTTGAACATTTTCCTCTGCCACAAAAAAGTCATTTACTATCACAGTAATAAAACGTGAATATGAAAGATCCATCCATCCATCCATTATCTATACACCGTTTAATCCTCACTAGGGTTGCGGGGGGCTGGAGTCTATCCCAGCTGACTCAGGGTGAAGGCAGGGGACACCCTGGACAGGTCACCAGTCTATCACAGGGCTACACTTAGAGACAGACAACCAAACACACTCACATTCACACCTACGGACAATTTAGAATCAGCAATAAAATTGTTTTTGGACTGTGGGTGGAAGCCAGAGAACCCACGCTGCACGGGGAGAACATGCAAATTCCACACAGAAAGATCTCAGGTGTCCTAACCGGGACGCAAACCAGCGACCTTCTAGCTGCAAGGCGACGATGCTAGCCACCAAGCCACCTTGCAGCCCAAATATGAAAGATGCTCCAATTAATTGCCACAGCAGCTCCTGGGTGTTTTCAGGTCTAACGTTTTCAAAGGACATCTGAGCTTGAACATGTGAATTTTGTTAGTATTTTACCAAAGATCCAGCAAACAGCCACGACTTCAAAGAAAGCCAGGAACACGAGGGAAACCACAGCCGTGTAGTGGTCCATCAGCTGAAACACATAGATGCCTCCCTGTGAAGGAGGGACAACAGGGAAGAGAGAGGCCGAATGACAAAAGTGCTATCACCAATGAAGCAACTGTTACCACAGGTAGGCCATAAAACATCATCAAATATGTTCCTCTGAGAAGTTCAAGGAAGTTACACAGTGTACATTACCTTACAAATGTGTGGAATCCCCAATACAAAGCAGAGAAAACACACAGTCAACACTAGCAGCTCTTCCCTCTTTAGAAAACGCAGGAGTTTCGGGCCAAACTCGTCCTTTATGAACGTCACAGCTACCTCAACCGTGGCAAACTGCAGAACACAAGATTTATTTATACAAGATAGAGATTTTTTCTGAGCAAAACTTTGGACTTGCAGCATGTTTGCATCTTTGTTTGGAGTGCAGCTATAAATGAATCTGTAGCTTCATGTTACGTTAGAGTCTGAATGTTATTTTGGCCACACAAACTGTATGTGAGTAATAATTTCCAAGTCAACGGCACAAAAAAATGGACGGTTAGGTAAACAGTTACAGAGAACTGGCCGACTGTACTGAATAACGGTAAATATCTACCGTAACTGTTTTGCTTGAAGTAGTTGAGTAATGAAACATCACAGGACAGGCACACAGTACAAGAGAGCAGCTTCCACCGGACAAAAAGTCAGAGGAAAAAAAGAAACCTCTCTCCAGACGAGTGTGTGAACATTTTCTTACAAATTCAATGATGCAAAAGCTCTGACTTGTAGCTGAAAATATATAATAAAAATACAGATTCAAATGTGCAGCGCTCCAGCGTTTTGCTTCATCTTCACAAACGTCCTCCTCCGTCTTCACACTCACGTGAGAGCTGCCCATGTTTACCTGACTGTCCAGACCCAGGCACAGCAGCATGAAGAAGAACAGTGGAGCCCACAGTTGAAAGACGGGCATGGTGGAGAGGACTTCAGGGTACACAACAAACACCAAACCAGGACCTGAAACAAGACACAACACAGGGGTTGTTACTGCTGTAGGAGGCAAATTCACAGAGGTCAACAGGTTCAGGCATCCATTAGCTGAGCTGCATTCACTCTAAAACCCACCAGAAAGGCATGTTGTCTTCAATAAAACATCAAAATGACACCATTTATCAGTCAGAAAATATAAAACAGAAAGAATTGTCAGATCTTAAACTTTCCAAAGATCCTTGAAGTAACTGTGTGACGTGCAGTTCCTTCAGGAAAACTAATGACAATAACCTGAAATACACACAGAATTGTACTAAGTGTAAGTGTGAAGCCCTGTACTTAGG
>NW_007577808.1:355892-356860 GCF_000690725.1 Stegastes partitus | reverse complement strand
CAGGTGAAAAAAAATATAACAATTATGATTTATTGTGTTATAACTGAGTCAGACTGCAGAGAAGACAACTGCTTCAGAGTTCAGAGGGTCAAATCTGTATCATCTTGGAGCGATTATACAGATTTTTGGTCTTTCAAAGCAAAACTGTAGTTCAACATTTTGTGTAACGCTCATTTGCTTTCTTGCCAAGAGTTCCATTAGAAGATAAACGCCTCTCTCTTGTCTGCAAAGTAAATATGATGCTTTGGCCAGCAGGCGGTTAGCTTAGATTAGAATGAAGAAAAAGGGGCTAAAGGGGGGATCAGCCAATTTGGCTCCATCCAAACATTTCTAAATCCACTATGCAGCAACTCTAAAGCTCGCTGAACACCTCACATCTCATATGGTTAAATCGTACAAAAGCTAAAAACACAGTTTGTCATTTTAAAGGGGGTTATGTGCCAAACTATTTTTGGACAGTGACTTCTGGAGTCTCCACCAGTTGCCAGGCAGCTGTTAAGATTTACTCCATTAAATAATTGGGGTAAAACAGGGTCATTAGCGAACTTTGAGGCAATTCGAGATTATTCATCGTTTGAAAGATTTAGGCTGCGTCACCTATTTGGCGTCCAGTCAGACTCAAGTTTACGACGACCAAACATCTACCAGTTTAGCCGAACCTTTTCAGAACAGCCAACTCGATGCAACACTACAGCACATGACACAACAGCTCAGCGTAGTTTGCTTTCACAGCTGGTTGAACAGACATTTTATGACCAGTTCATTTTAGTCTTTTCTGTTGAGGAGAGCCGCAGGATACAATTTCATTAAATGACAATGTGATGAGACCAAAAAATACTTGGTTAAATAAATAATGAACGAGGTAGATGAATGAGGCGGATGGAGTGCAGGATACTTTTACCTTGTAAGTAATCCATCCACAGAATCTAATCTGTGCAACGTCGTCAACACAGCCTCAAAATATTCAT
>NW_007577808.1:350010-355252 GCF_000690725.1 Stegastes partitus | reverse complement strand
AGATGATGGATGGATGGAGTTTGAAGGCCGGGTCAATGCTTCAGGCTCTTGGTCATGCTCCTCAAGTCTTTCCTGTGCAGGTTTTGTGGCATCACAGGGGGGTTTTGTCTGAGGCGGGTGGTTTGTATCAAAGTAACATCCACATGAATAAAGGATCTAACGTTTCCCAGCAGAACACTGCATTGTGATAACTTATCAATGCTATTCACTTCACCTGTCAGTGGTTTTAATGTTGTGGCTATTGTCCACTAACATATTAAAGATTACTCTTTTGAGGAAAATGCAACCAATTATCATCAAAATAGCCTCTCAGGGAGCAGATTAGATCTCATCATTCTACTCCATCACTTCTCAGGGTTCTTATCCAACCCAGAGGCCAAACACGACTTGTCTCCGTTGTGAATAATGCATCACTTAGCTGACGAAGCTCATGTTCACAAGTTGTTTAAACATTCAGTTACTGAGGCTGAAGATATCTCAGTTATTTATTCTGCTCACAGAAGTGCTGTGTTGTTGTTTTTTTAAATGGGAAACCAACACTAAACTAGACACATATAAAACAGTGTTTATGCTCCAGCTATGTACAGGTATGATTCATAACAGCTACTTAAAGGGGTACTCAGGTGATTTAGTATTGCTCTTCTATACAGATGCAGAAACACAAGACTGATTAAAACCTGATCCTGGATAGGCCGATATATTTCTGCTTGTAATCTGTAGTATGTGTCAAGGTCTAAAAAACACAGGATTTTACACAGAGTCTTTCATTAAACCATTAAATCATTACATTTATCATTCAGCTCTCAGGTTCATAACCGGGGACAGTTACAGAACACATCATTATTTACTCTATCAGAAAGATGGTTGGCTGTCATTGGCAGTTTGAAGAGAACAGCTTTGCATTTTATTCATCTACAAATCATTGTTAGGAAAATTGCCTGAATATCTTGCTTGTCTTTTTAATTGTAGATCAATTTCTCATCAAACTAGGGCCTTGGAAAACACACTCATTAAAACTGAGATCGGGAAACAAGCTTTTAAATATTATGCACCCAAGTACTGGAACAAAATTTAAAACCTGTTGAGATTAGCTAATCTAATCCCATCTGACAGGTTTAAGGCCCTTGTGTCCAACATGGAGCAGTATGAGTGTACTTATTTTCTTTCTTTTTAACTTATACACTTTCTCCAACTTATGATTCTTTATTCTGTACGTGTAGAGTGTTTTATTTTGATTGTCTGTGGCATTTATTCTGTATGTGAGAGTGTATGTCTGTGTAAATATCTATTCGTTGTATTTTATTCTGTATTTTAGTAAAAGCTGAAAAATGTGTGTTTGCTTATTGTCATGCTTACAGGACACCCATGAAAAAGAGAGTAGCCACTCTCATAGGGGCTTTTCCCTGTATAGAGAAAAGCTAATAATAATAATTATGAAAACCTCTGCTTCCTTCAGTGCGCCCAATACATCCACTCTGTTATACAGCTAAGACAACTCTCATCAACATCAAAAGAGTTTTCAAAGTTCCGCGACACAGCAGACGCTATACATCTGCTTTCACAGGCTGAGCCGTACTCCTTATAATGACTACACTGAACTTCATGTATACATCAGTGGAGAGTTCCACTATTTATCCTCGAGTGAACTGCACAGATCAAAAAATGTAGTCCGGATGTGCACGACTTTAAATCTGGGTGCTTGTTTTTCCATGACAACGAGAAAAAAAAACGCTCAAAGGGCAATGAAAGCAAACACACGTTCCTAAAACAACACACAGTCTGTATTTGTACATCCATGCCTATTTCTGTGACATCGTGACATCATTTTATACACAACATCCATGAATCCATTACTCTGTCTTCTTATTTAGACCCCTAAAATTAAACACGGCTATGAGAACGTAGTGTGCCGGTGTTTCCGGGCTTGTTGCTTACCATCTGTTGCTATGTTGTCCACTGGGAGGTTGTGTATGTGAGCCATGTAGCCAACAGCTGAGAAAATCACAAAGCCAGCCAGCATGCTAGTGAATGAGTTGGTTAATGACACAATCAATGCATCCCTGTGAAGAAGGAGGTAAGAAGAAACAATGTCAGTCCAGTTGTAGTATCAGAGAAACTCAGAACATGAGGCAGAGATTTGATCATCAAGGCAGCTGTTTTAGTTTATGCTGCCATAGTTTATGCATTCATGGCACTACTGCATGTCTTGTTCCTCTTGTAATTTGTGTTTTGACATCTCTGCAGGTATCTCTGACTGGTCTGCGTAGCTACATGTTTCTGATCCACAGCTACTGGCCATGCCAATTTGCCTTGTAGTCCTGTTTGCGGTCTGTTTATCTGCTTCTCAATGCTTTCCCTTTCACCCAGACCGGTCGAGGCAGGTGGCTGCCCTTCCTGTTTTGCCAGAGGTTTCTTCTTAGTAAAAGGGAGTTTTTCTTTTCTCACTATCGCTAAGTGGTTGCATATGTTCTTCTTCTATCAAACTACACTGACAAGAAAGTTTTTTGACAGTTTTTAACTTACATTTTAGTTTAATCTATTAACTACTATTTCACATATTTTTCCCTTTTTGGTGAAATTACAAGTAACTTGTGAAATCATTGTAAATTTATACTTGTAAAACATGAAATTAAAACTGCAGCCCCTTCAGGAGACAGCAAACGTTTGGTGTCTTATCCCAGACGTGCATTCTGCAAAACTTGCTGGTTGAATGATCCTAAAGAGATGCTCTCTCGTCTTGCCTGTGCTGTTTATGTGTAGCAAGATGACAATAAACCTGATTTGATTGATTGATTTGATGTAAAATTACACTCATTTTCTAATATGTATTTTCTGGCACCAGATTTGTTTTTACCATTTTCCTATGTTTTTTTATTTATTTATTTATTTTACATTGTAGTAGTTCTTAATTTGCCTTTTTCATAAATTGTTCAATTTGTATTCAACTGGTTATATGGACAGTAGTGAGTCCAGAAAGCAGATTATTATTTTTTTATTTATTACAGATATTTCATTTGAGCTCTCTGCAGGATGTGAGAAACCTTCTTACTCAACAGCTGGAGATTATGTCCGTACAGTAAATGTAGGCAATTTTAAACGATGTGATCAAAAATGGAGCTTCTACCTTAAATCATTTGTTGACCTGCTGCTGTGAGCTGAACAATAAAGAAGCTGCTCTTACAACACAGACGGCTGTGATCACTGCCGTTCAACACACGACTCGTTGTTGCATTTATAGTGGATTATTTTGGAGTAAATAGAGCTAAACTGTCAATACAACATTTTCTTTTAAATCTTATTCTCTATTTAGACAGACATGATGGTGCTCTAATACACATTGAGGCTACAAAGCTTCACTGTTGATATTGATTTCCCATTTTTTGGTCCATGTTCTTACAAAATGACTGTTTAAGCTGTGCTTTTTAATCTCTAACATGATTATATTCAAAGGACTCTCTCTGCCAGCATTTCTCTAGAGAACATGTTGCTGTGAACTCAAAGACACCTTGCAGCTTTTCCAAGCAGAAAACAGTGACTCTTTACCTGAGAATGTTGTTGTTGAACTTGTTGTAACTTGCCATCGAAATCATGGAACCGAACGCAATTCCAATTGAGTTGAACACCTGAGCCGCGGCATTGACCCAAACCTGTGATGGAGACAAAGGAGAACACGAAGATGAACTTTAGTATAGTTCCATTTAACTTTGGAAGCCATGGAAACCTATTTTCTTAATCAGCATTGACATGTACAAGACGATGTTTAAGCTGTGTCGGTTAAAACTCGGGTAGGCAGTATTTCTGGGCACCACTGGGTAAACAAACCCATACTGACCTTTCAGCAAATTACAATTCAAGTGAAATTACACTGCTGCACTTCTTGCCTCTGTTTTCAGGCTTTAGGAAACCTAATCTGTGATGCGAGACTTTAGCAAGTCCCAGTGGGTTTTACCTAAAGCAGGTTAAAATACAGCAATGTAAAAGTGGGATACGGTGGTATGATAAGTTAGGCAGAAGACTATCACTTGGGAAATCGAGTTAAAGCCACAAATAACCTAAACTTTTAGCTTGACTATGATGGAGATTTCTGCCTACACCAGCTTTAATCCACATGAGCGACTTGTTGCAAGGTTGTTGTCTGTCAGTTTGTAAAGGTTAGACAACTAATAAACACCATTAAACAGTGTGTTTCTAAAATATGCTATTCTTACTCCAGTCAGTTTTCAGAAGTTTGCTATTAGCAACCTGGTGCCAATTTGTGCTATTAAGAGGCCAAGACCTAACAGTGATCTGGAAAATACTGGGAAATGTGAACTTATTGCTTTAAACTTTACATAATATCTCTATCTCTGAAGTACAAGGATTACCTGACTTTGAGAATAATGATACTTACAATCCCTCATCCCTGGAGAAGACTAAAGCATACAACACACACACACACACACACACACTGATAGGCCAATTGAGACACAAGCATAAGGAGAATACAGAAGAACAAACAGCCATAATGTTTTATAGTAACCTCATAAAGGCCAGTAGCAGATTGCATCAGTCAAAGTAATCTCACTGTATAAACTGTAGTACAGTGTAAACTTACAGTATGTGGGAGCAGCAAACTCACAGGTGATGTCTGTGAGAGTGGCATGAAGCATTTAACTACTATTTTTAATTTCTGCAACAATTATAGGTTTAAAAAAAACAAGCTGTTTATCGTTGCTTTTATATTTCATTTGACAGACCTTGTACTTCGGAGCCATGCCATCAGATTATGCTGATATTAGATATCTATGACACATTTTAGGTGCAGCCAGCAGGTAATTACTAGACAGTGACTAAAACCAGAAATATCAGCAACAGATTGACAATATGTACAATATTTAAAGGTGGAAATATTAGACAGCAGCAGGACACAACTAAGAGTTTGTTTTATGGGAATTTTCTGTCCATTTGGTAGACTGATGTGAGAATAGGAAGACACATCCAAGTCTGTAGAATATATTAACAGATTATATTAAGTCTGGTTTTCTATTTTATAATGTTTTTTTTTCCCCATTTGCTTCTGTTTTCATCTATTTTAATGGTTCTTATATGCTTCTGTGCTTATTTGAAGTCCTTATATATTGTAAAACTGTATTTAGCAGAAATCTATTTAATTTCTTTCCCTATACAAAAATGTTGAAATTGATTATTTTAAATATATCCATCCATCCATTATCTATACACCGCTTAATTCTCACGAGGGTCG